>NW_016811582.1:228853-240417 GCF_001698545.2 Rhinopithecus bieti | reverse complement strand
ACGAACAGACATTTCTCAAAAGAAGACATTCATACAGCCAACAGACACATGAAAAAATGCTCATCATCACTCGCCATCAGAGAAATGCAAATCAAAACCACAATGAGATACCATCTCACACCAGTTAGAATGGCAATCATTAAAAAGTCAGGAAACAACAGGTGCTGGAGAGGATGTGGAGAAATAGGAACACTTTTACACTGTTGGTGGGATTGTAAACTAGTCCAACCATTATGGAAAACAGTATGGCAATTCCTCAAGATTCTAGCTAACTTCTAAAGGTGATCTCTTTCCAAATAATCATATGATCTATCTCTCTATCACACTGCAATAGTTTATTAATTCCTTCTGCCATTATAATATGGTGCTTACAATCTCTCTGTTTCTAGCAAATCTAACAGATTGCATAAAATGTAGCAATAATTACCTGATTTTCCTGTTAAAACTATTCATATGCTCCCCAGTAGCTGTAGGATATTATCTGAACTGCACAGTATATTTGGGCTAATAGAATCAGATTCAGTGCTTCAAAGAAGGGGACAGAAAAAGACTGGATGGCCTATGGAACCAGAATGGTAAGCAAACTTCAGACCTATGGGTTAGTAAACAAAGTAAGAGAGAAGAATTAATTGAAGTTTACTGCAGTCTTATCAACTCTCCCCATTTCTAGTGCTCAAATCCCTGCTAGAAAGATGTATGTCAGATCTTCAACGGAACCATTTTCAGATCAATTCTACTGTCCATAATGACTGGAGCAGAGTACCCAGGAGCTTTTAGTATATGTAACAGAGGAGTGAGTAATCAGGGTTGGGTATGGATGGGCTGGTAAGTAAGTGGTCAGGAAGAAGAGAAAAGATGAGACTCAACACAGACTTTCTTCAAAGTGCTTAGCTAATTGAAGAAGGTAGAATGGTGAATCTGTTTTTGAAGGGTCTTTGGTTGAGCTAGCCTGAGGAGGACTGAAATAACAAGATTTTCCCAGATTAAATGGATGGTCCCTAAATGTGATGAACTTTATCTCTTTCAGAAGGAAAGATAGTATATAGGAGTATCTGCATTTCTTTTTCTTTTTCTTTTCTTTTCTTTTTTTTTTTTTTGAGATGGAGTTTCACGCTTGTCACTCAGGCTGGAGTGCGATGGCAAGATCTCGGCTCATTGTAACCTCTGCCTCCTGGGTTCAAACCATTCTCCTGTCTCAGCCTCCCAAGTAGCTGGGATTACAGGCATCCACCACCACGCCTGACTAATTCTGTATTTTTGGTGGAGATGGGGTTTCACCATGTTGACCAGGCTTCTCTCAAACTCCTAACCTTAAATGATCCACCTGCCTCAGCCTCCCAAAGTGCTGGGATTACAGGCATGAGCCACCACACCTGGCCCTCTGAATTTCTTTATATATTAGTAACAAAGTTTCTGAAGATAAAGTTTATTGTTTACTAAAATTTATATTTTCAGTTAATACACATTATCCTTTTAAGTTCTCTAATGGAAATCAGTTATTTTCTAGGACTTAAGGCTTCATTTTGTTCCACCCATATGGAAGGAAAAATAAATTATTCAATTATTAACATTAATGAAGAAATCATCACATTCATTTTTATTAGGTTATTCAAGGGATTGTATGTATAACACTATCTTTTACTTAGGATACTATTGAATTTCATAGATCCTAATCAATGTCCCTGATATAAAAAAACTTTGAACTAAACTCCAACTTAGCTATATATTCTCCGTTCTGTCTATTAATTCTTCTTGGAAGAGCTATCTTAAAAGCTGCTAAAACCCCATAGGCCAGTAGCATGCTTACTTGTTTCATGGGGTTCTGGTTGATATAGTTCACTAATTTTCTTTTAAAATGAGAAAGAGAGGTGAACACAGCAAGATAGTTCTCTGCTTGAATGCTACTACACAGCATCAGAGGTTTTTTTTTTTATCATTCAATTTAGATTTCTCTTCTGTGGCTTGAAGAAGAAAACCCAGCAGCAGTCCCCATAAAAACAACCATTCCAGGTGGTTATCAGGTCCAATTACAGCTTCACAGTTAGGTATGATTCAAGTTGCTAAGGAATTCAAAAATAATGCTTAGAACTTATCAGTGGATATTTACTCTAGAGAAGAGAATTGCTTAGAATGAGCAATGATTTTTATATAGGAAGATCTTTAATATATAGACATTAGTATTTGAACTTCTTGAAGTTCCACCTAGGACACAACTAAGAAATACAATTTTAAAGCCAATGAGATAAATGTAAAAGCATATAAGATCAATTCAGATAGTGCTCAATTAAAATAATGTATTAAAAACTAAAAGTTTTATTGTAAATAGTTATTATCATATTCTGATAGCTGGCACATTGGACCTTGAACTAAAGTTTATTTTCAACCAATTCTGGGAGGCAGAGTATTATATTTAAGTTACTTAAGCAATTTCTTTTCTATAATAAAATAGAATTTGGTAGTGTTATTTATCAAGTAGAGAAAAACAGAGTGACTTTCATAGGGCATTTGCCCTGTTACATTGGCATTTTCTATGTTTGAAATTACTCATCACCACATTGAAGTATGCAAACAGTTAAACTAAACTCATCTTCCACTGTTAAAATCAAGAGAAGATAGAGGAAACATTAAAAAATAAGTGAAAAAGAAAGAAAAATTCCTAAGAACTAAAGAAATCTTTAAAAAATATTATATATCATGAATACCTCTCTTCTAACTAGGTTCAATGCATTTTTCTTGCATTTTATAGTAATATTAGATAAACTGGTTTTAAGTCTTTTGTTGTAGTAATGTATGAAAATATACTACTTAGTGTTGTACCATTGTATATACTACAAAATCTTACATGAAGTCATAAACTGGCTTTTTCTGACAACCACTAACACTATGCCTTGTGGAATTACGCTTTTGAGGAAAAAGATAAGCAGCAGGGAATCTCCTCAATTCCTGATTGAGTGATTCTCAGTGTTGTTTACGGCTGTAGTTTGAGTTTAAAAAACTTAGAGATGCATGGACATTGTACTTATTATGTTGTTTAGATGACTTAATTGACACATAAAGTCTGCGTTGCCATGACAGAGTAAACTCTTGAGAAAATTCTTTTAAGATTATTAAGATGCATAAAGCTGATGGAAATGGTTTTCAAATTGTATTAAATAAACTGATGGCTTCTTGAAGACTGAAGAGATGCGATAGGAACTGGGTTAAATAGACGTATTTATCATAGGCAAAATTTATTTTATTACTCTTTTTTATCCATATTAGGGAGCTATGAACAGAGGTATGATCAACAATTCACAGATAGTTAGTGTCACTTTATGTGTGTTACACTGAAAATGTAGAAAAGAAAAATTTGATGATGGAGAAACTATCAACAATATCTGTAAATTGGCATGATGTAATATTCAGTAGTGATAAAAATCACTTATTTGGTGAATCTTTACTGACATGAGAAAACTGTCCTTATAATTATAGAAAATGACAAAAGAAAGATTAAACATGAGCAAACTGTACTATAATTTTATTATGTCGTATATGTTTTATATATATATATATACACACACACACACAAAGAAAAAAATAACTACAACAAAAGAGAGACAAAATAATAACACTGTTCTCTAAATGAGATTGTTTGCGCTTCATTGTACTTACTAAATTTTAACAGTGTGGACATAGTATTTTTTTTTTTTTTTACATTCAGACAAAACACATGATTAAAACTTTTCCGAAAATTCTGATAGAACAATGTGTATGAGTAATAGGTGATTCTGTCAAAATACAATTAGATTGCAAAGTGAAATAAATGTTGGTTGTGCTGAATGTATTCTCATTTTTTCTTTGCCATAAAAACACGTTATTTGTGAATACAATGGATTTGAACAGAAATGTATTTATTTCTCACTCAAAGGAAATGCCAAAAGAAAAATTTCTATATACATTTACTAATAAAATTATTTTTTTCTGTAACTACCTAAAATTAATCTTCATATTATATTGTAGTCCCAGTTACGTAAGGCTTTTATGATGGAAAAGGCAAGATGGAATTCAACCATACAGTCTATACATTATTTTATATTACATTTAAAATATGAAAAAATGTAGAAAACAATTGCTTGTTATGGCCCTAAGGTTTATACTAATTTTCTCTTTTCTGAGGATGTACTTATTATACAAAAGTGGGTTGACATAACCATGACTGTGGTTTTTAACCCTGTGCTTCTGGACATATGTGATTTATCCAGAGTTTCGTATATAAACAAAGTTAGACCAAACACTCTCTGAAAAGATGTGCAATAAAACATAGACACTTGGGAGCCTTGGAGTAGAGTTATCCTAATACCAAAGTATGGAAAGTCATGTCTATCTACTTTTGATATCCAAAGAGCTTCCAGGTATTTTCATTCCCCAAGTTTTCTTTTTCTTTTATCTTTGTCGTATATAGAATGCTATCCTCTTTCCATTATTTCTCCTTTTTGGCCAATTTAGCTGTATTTGGTTCCTATTACTTACATTCCTTAACCATGCTTTCTTTTCTATTACTTACATTACTTAGAAAATAAATCTTAATCAAGTCATGTAAATTTTCTTCTACCTCCCTCTAATTTTTCTCTTCATCAGAGTTGCTGTTTTCTGAACTCACATTGAAATATCTAGAATAAAACAAACAGAAAATACATAATAATTTAGTCTTAAAGAGGACGTTAAAAGCTTAAAAACATGATAATATTTGGTAGATAAGATAGTATATCGTTAATAAAATTTGAGGTAGATTGCATGATATCAGGAAAATTATAGTACATTAACTTCAAACGGAAGTACTGTGAAAAAAACTACATTTTCCCTATGCCCTTTGTTATTCAATGAGTTTGACAGTTATTTCTTTGCTGTTAGGTGCAAGAATATTTCTTGTTAAGAAAAACAACCAAACAAAGCAAAAAATACTTAAACAATAAAATGTCTAGATTCTAAGAAAATTATAGTTAATTGCCTTTTTATTTTCTAATATAAAGTGTTGTCTCCTCAAAACATGTCATAGCATTTAGTTCCAAGTAGAAATTGACTATTTGTTTTCCTAACTACAGCCATAGAGGAGCAAGTGATACAATTGTCAGGAATACATCCAGACAGTATTGACGATTCCTTTTATTTACTCAGGAGGGTTAATTGACTGAGGAGTACAGGCACGGTAGATGATTACATTAGCTTAGATTCTGGAAATAGCAGGATTTTAAGATGTGGTTAACAGAGGGATAGTTCATTTATTTTTAATAATTGGGAATTTTCTGAATTCCTAAGATCACCTTTTCCTTTTACAATTAAAAAAAAATGTGGTTTCTGGGTTAATGGATAATTTCCCATTATTTTTTCATTTTTGTTTTAGCAGTTCACTCGCTAAGTTCTTAGGACTATTACCCAATTCAGCTACAAATCAGGTTTAAGCCAAAGAGGCAAATGTTATCTTAAATAAAAATATCTAGCAAATGCCATGATATTTATGGCAGAATGTGTTTGCTTTTCTGGCCATCCTAACAGCTTTTCTTGATTAAAACTACCTACACATACATTCTAGATGTGAAAAGAAACCACTAAGACATACATTTCTAGGAAGAAAAGAAAGAGCTAATACTTGCAATTACTATGCTAAGATATAATGCTACGGATATTTGACACTAAAATATTTCTCTATAATATTCAATAATAAGATTGGTCAAGGCTAATCAATTCCTTTGATTATGACAAACATCTAAATAGCAGTCCAATTCCTAGGTAATAAAAATCAATAAGCTGATCAATAGGCAAATATTTTG
Source organism: Rhinopithecus bieti (assembly GCF_001698545.2). Classification (NCBI taxonomy): domain Eukaryota; kingdom Metazoa; phylum Chordata; class Mammalia; order Primates; family Cercopithecidae; genus Rhinopithecus; species Rhinopithecus bieti. The sequence goes on along the minus strand of NW_016811582.1, from coordinate 234,610 downwards.
TCAAGATTTTGAAGCACATCTGACAAGCTTTCAGCTACAATTATCTCTTGATGAACTTAACATGTTTAATGACTGTAAAATTGTATTTCAGTAGAGACAATGCACATCTGGAATAACAGCACGTATTTCAGCTGCCTCCAGAGTACCACACCATTGACTTCAAATACAGTCCTCACAGTGTAAACGAAGCTTATTCTTTGACATGCTAATGCCTGTCTTGGCTGGGTCTCATTTTAGACCTGCCAGTACAAGAGACAAACTTCAAAGTGTCAGGGGGGTACTTTAAAGTTACTGTAACATTTGCTTATTTTGAGGAATACACAGTCTTACTATTCGATGAACAGTTTGGACCTTCTCTATCTCACTTTCACCTTATCATCTTTAATTACGGCAAAACCCATGAGTACCAGCATGTGAGATCAAATGCCTGTTTGATGATCCAAATGCCTTAAGAGGCAAATGGAGGAGCAGCTGTTTTGTTTAAAATGAAGGAAAACAGAAGGTAGCATGGAAGAAAACTGTGTGAAAACTTAATCATCTCCAAATGCTAAATGGCCTTGTCATACTTATACGATGTGAAGGGTAATAACTGGAAACATTTTCTACTGAGGGTTCCTGCTCCACAAAGATCCCTCCCCTCTTAACTGTGGTGTTGGGGGCTCAGTTCCAGACAAGAAAATTATCCCTTGAGCTAGTATTTGGCACTCTCAGCCTGTGGAATGTTCTTTGAGTGCAGTTTCACAGTTTGAGCTTGAGTTCCCACCCACGGACGACAAACTCTAAAGCTTGAAAGAGTGAACTGTGAGAGTTTGAAAGTTTGAAGTTCTATGCCATTGAAGTGACAGTTGATACTCATAAAATTTGTCATGTTTTATACTCATGCTAATTATATTAAAAAACATAATGGCGTATTCATTAGCCTTTAAAAATGCTGGAAATATGAAATACAAAGCTGGATTGGGGCCGGCTTATGTTTCTAAACAAGAGAAAAGAAAATCTTCATATTTATTTTGTTTATTCTTAGGTTATGTACAAGAAGAATTTTTCTTAAAGAATATTTCACAGATAAATAAGTTTATGTATGCATGTATGTATTTATTTGTTTTTTCCACTGAGTCTTGCTCTGCTGCCCAGGCTGGAGTGCAGTGGCATGATCTCAGTTCACTGCAAACTCCGCCTCCCAGGTTCAAGCGATTCTCTTGCCTCAGCCTCCCAAGTAGCTGGCATTACAGGCATGCGCCACCACGCCCGGCTAATTTTTGTATTTTGGGTAGAGACAAGGTTTCACCATGTTGGCCAGGTTGGTCTCAAACTCCTGACCTCAGGTGATCCGCCGGCCTCGGCCTCCCAAAGTGCTGGGATTACAGGCATGAGCCACTGTGCCCTACCACAATAAGGTTTCTATTTGTATCATAGGCATGTTCTGAAGAAAATTATCAAAGTAAAGTAAAACTAATGGGAATAAGAGACTTAAAGTTGTTCAGTTATTACATGGCTAGAACTCTGGATTTAAGATGTTTATACTACACAGTACTGATTTGCCTAATTATACCTTAATATTTTTTAGTTTATAGTGTTAGATAACATTGTAGTTTATGAGTTCATGCGACTGATACATTAAATCAGTTTAGCAGCTAAAAGAAATTGAACTACAGTTGACAATTTCTCTTTGGACAGAAGCTTTACCTCAAATATACACTTAGATATTGATAAAGATTTCTCCCCTCCTTGGGCCCCAAAGAGTAAGCATTTCTAATATTAATTCATACTATCTTACAAGCACAATGCCAGGTAATGCACTGTTTCTAAAAAGACACTATGGATTTTCATGTGCTTAAAGCAAGGTCTATTAGTTTTAGTGCTCTTGAGTAAAGTGATTAAACATAACTATCAGCATGCATTTTGTGAGAAAACACATAAGAAAGCACAGTAATCTTGATAAGGCACCAGTCACATCGGAAGAAATTGATGTTTTCCTCTGAGCTCAATACAAGGGCAATGCAAGAGCATCTACAGAGAATGCAGTCCATTAAACAGCAATAACCTAATTCACATTCAGCTCAGTAATTGGTTCAGGATGCAATAACTTTTTATAAAATTATACAATTTTACCTCAAAAAGAGCTAAAAAAGAAAGTCATTATATGCACACCCCTTCCATTTTATTTTATTGATGCTTAGGATAAAATGAGTTAAAGACAAAAAAGGAAATGTGCATGATGTGGCAATAACAAACCTAAAAAAGAAATTTCATGTATATTCCCAATTGTATAGTTGAGATTAAAACAAAGCTTGAGAAAGAGAAATAAATGATAGGCTTAAAAATCACATTTTAGATATAGTTCCTAGAGAAGGCAAGTCGTTAATGCCCCAGACCCTGGAATTAAATTGTCATAGTTCAACTGGCTTTACCACTAACCGATTCTATGACTTTCAAAAAACTAATTTAGCTTATTTATGCTGTTTTCTCACATGCTAAATGTGAATGATAATGGAGTATTTATTGAGATTATCTTGAAGATTAAATGAGCTGATACATGTCAAGTGCCTAGCTCAGTGATTAGCACATAGCAAATGCTAAATGTTCTTGTACATGTGTATGCATACACACACACATGCACACAAATAATGATCTATAGATGTATATATTTTTTGTGGAGTGAAGCATTGGAAAACATTTTGTAGATTTTGTAGAAAAGTGTGATTTCCTTCCTAAATGCTTCACTTTTAGCAAACTGTGGTGCTTAGGCTGAATTTGTGTCACCATCTGTTTTCATAAATATAATTTTATTGGAACAAAGCCATGTACATATATTCCTGTGTGGTTTGTGGCTACTTTTGTGCTACAACAGACTTGAGTAGTCACACAAGTGGCATACAAAACTGTAAATATTTATTTTTGGATAATATACAGAAAAGTTTGAAGACCCTAGAACAAGGGCATTTTCTTATACAACAATGCTAACATCACATACCAAAGGAATTTGACATTGATATACTATTGACTAATACACAATCTATTTTCAAAATACCCCAATTTTCTGCAATATGTTCTTCTGGCCATTTTCCCATGACCTTTCAAATACTTTCCTTTCTATTTATTAGTAGTGGGTGCTCTGATTCAAAAGTTTCACACCTGTTTCCAGTATTTCCTCGCTTAGAAAGATCTAGCATCTGATGTAGATTCATTTTGTCTGTGTTCCATCCCTTTGAATGTCCTGCTAGCTTTTCTTCTTTTTCACACAATCTCCATCTGACACATTCTGCTCTGGAGTGACGGCCAGGACTGCTTTACTTATACATAAATTGAAGTTTGTAGATTGCTGTGATTTGGATGTTCATGTTCCTCCAAAATTCATATTGAAACTTAATCCCCATTGTGATGGTATTAAGAGGTAAGGCCTTTTGGAGAGGGATTAAGTCAAGAGAGCTCTGCCCTTGTGAGTGGGATTAATGCTCTTATGAAACAAACAAACAAACAAAAAAGGTTTCAGAGAACTGTCTCACCCTGTCATCTTTCTTCATGTGAAGACACAGACCTCATCCTTTTCTCTTTTACATCACATGAAGACACCTAGACAACACCATCTATGATGAACACGCCTCACCAGACACTAAATTTCCTGGTGCCTTGATCATGGACTTCCCAGCCTCCAGAACTATAAGAAATAAATTTCTATTTTTTAAAATTACCCATTCTAAGTTATTTTTGTTATGGCAGCCCAGAATAGACCAAGACATAGTTTCTCTCATTTAGGCATGCTGATATGCAATAGTAAATATGGATTTAAATAGCTGGCATTGTCTTATGGAAAATTAAAAGGTTTTCACTTTTCCCCTGCTTCTTTTCCTTTTTCTTCTTCGTATCTTCATCGTCATAATCACCACCCTCATCCTTGTCATCTCTAAGCAATGCCTTTTTTATTTTTCAGACGGAGTTTCATTCCTGTTGCCCAGGCTGGAATGCAATGGTGCAATCTTGGCTCACTGTGATCTCCGCCTCCTGGATTCAAGCTTTTTATGCATTCCTCACTTAAGATAACAACAAAGTAAAAGAAACTGGAATCTATGAGTGATTGTAGATTTTGAAAATAGACTTGTCCAAATAAATTTGCAATAAATTTATTTTGATCTTACCCCTTATTTATTATGCATTTCCTTCATTTTACTTCCTTTTATTTTATTGTATTATTATATATATATATATATAGAGAGAGAGAGAGAGAGAGATGGAGTCTTGCTCTGTCACCAAAGCTGGAGTGCAATGACATGATCTCTGCTCACTGCAACTGCCTCCTTCTCTCTCTTGAGTTAAAGCAGTTCTTCCCCCTTAGTCTCCCAAGTAGCTGGGATTACAGGTGCATGCCTCCATGACAGACTCATTTTTGTATTTTTTTAGAGATGGGATTTCACCTTGTTGTCCAGGCTGATCTTGAACTCTTGACCTCAGGAAATCCAACAGCCTCGGGCTCCCAAAGTGCTGCGATTATAGGCATGAGCCAACATGCCTGGCTGCTTCCCTTTATTTTTGTTCCCTCTTATAACTCTGCCTACTGGCTTTTATCCCTTAATTTCTTTTATTATTATTATTATTTTTACTTATTTTCTACGGAGTCAGCAACTCCCACTTCAGCAATGTCACACATTACTCTTATTTTAAGCCATTAAAAAATCTCTTACTCTAAATGGAAGTTTTGTGAGTGTGTGTGCAATTGATCATGTGTGTTATTTGTTTCTCTTAACATGTCCCTTTTTTTATAGGAAGGATATAAAATGCTCTTACGGAAAAGAAGAGACCTCAGAGAGCTGCCTGGCCTTGTCATCTTCTTTCATGTGAAGACACAGACGTCATCCTTCTATCTTTTCCATCATATGAAGACTACTTTCCAGCTAGAAAGAAACTTAGAGACAATCTAGTATACTGTTCACAAAACTAGATTCAAATATCGTAGTAGTGGGAATAATAGATGGACAGATGACGCCTTTAGTGACGTGTGTTGTAAATCGGTTGAAGTTGGTAGCCACCTGTCACATCTAAGGACCTCAATTTACAAATTTATTTTAAAACATAAAGATTTAAGTAACATTGTTAGAGTCCTACAAAAATTTATTATTGTGTTTATTTTTTGATGTTAGAATTTACTTTATAGAACAATTAATAAAAAACACAAAATTACTCTCATTGGAAAGTCTGCACCCTAACAAAGGTAGACACATGTATTTTCCCCCAATTTTGCTAGCTTATTGAAAACACCAATGAAACGAACCCCAGAACTACCTTTGTAGAACTTGCAAGCTCAATTGAATAAAAGAATTGCCTTCTAGACCACATTTGGGACTTACGCTTATGAGTACTGACATAAAATTTAAAAGTGTGAGGATTCAATTAGTGGCTCCTTAAAAGCAAACATGATTTCAGCTCTAATAATAGTTCAACCCATTTTAATATAAAATTGAGTAATAAATTCTAATGTTCTCATTCAAGTTCCAGAAAGCCTTGATTAAAGAAAATTACCGGCCGGTTGCGGTGGCTCACGCCTGTAATCCCAGCACTTTGGGAGACCGAGGTGGGTGGATCATGAGGTCAGGAGTTCAAGACCAGCCTGGCCAAGGTGGTGAAACCCCCTCTATACAGAAAACACACAAAAGAAATTAGCCAGGTGTGGTGGCACATGCCTGTAATCCCAGTTACTCGGGAGGCTGAGGCAGAGAATTGCTTAAACCTGGGAGGCAGAGGTTGCAATGAGCCGAGATCATG
>NW_016811582.1:225209-228638 GCF_001698545.2 Rhinopithecus bieti | reverse complement strand
AAAAAAAAAAAAAAAAAAAAAAAAAAAAAAAAAAAAAAAGAAAAAGAAAAGAAAATTACTTACAGAAGAATGGTTCCTTAATGTAGTCTCATCTCAAGTTTCCCCTATGTTACACAAAAAATCTGGGGGGTACTAGTGTAGCCAGAATATCAAAGCAAAGTATTTCAATGAATCCACAGATGAGAAATTAACTTCTCTATCCATTGTTGATTTATCTGAGCATTCTGAATTCACAAGTGAATGTGTCACAATTGGTCTGCAAACATGCCCTCTTTATTGGTGACCACATCAGACCATTTTCCTTATTTTCTTTACAGGTTAATTTGGTGTTTATCTCCTGTTGATTTGCACTTAAAATTTGACTTATATGTTGCTAATGCTAGGCAAATATATTGTTATGTGCTAACTATAAATTTTTGTCTATCAGCACCTTCTAATGTCAACATTCAAATGTCATGTTTGCTTTAAATTAAGGATTATTGTTATTATTATTATTCTCATCAGTTTTCTGATACCAGAACTGTAGTCTTTTCAATAGAAACAGTCATAAAAGATCTCTTACAATTTTGTCTTGCTTTTCTATTACAGCCTCTATGCCTTTGGCCTCAGATACAACTTCATGACTATGATTTTATACTTTAGAAATATGAAAACAAAATAATAAGAAAATATTCTGCTTCCTCAAAAGTTTTCGTTATTAAGAAAGTTAGACATAAAATAAATAATTAAAATAAAAGTAATGAGATTTCTAGTAGAGAGAACACAGAATAATATCATAATATATAGATAGGAAAGCTAAACCCTTTCAGAGGTCATTAATGCCTCCTTGGGAATTGGCATCTAAGAGTTACAGATGTGGAGAATGAATGAAATTTAGGCAAGTTAAAAGAAAAAAGCAAGAAAATGGTGTTTCAGAAAAAGGAAGTTATGTTCAACAGCTCAGAGAAGAAACTAGAAGATATTCAGGATTACTTAAGGCTCTCCTCTTAGAACATTGTAGAGAAATTCAGAAGTTGTGGTTGGGTCAAATTTTGAAAAAAATCTAATAAACAACATTAAAGAATTTATTTCCCCCCCCCCAAAGAATAAAACTGTCCAATTGTTTTTTGTTTTCTCAATAACCTGATATGATTTATGTCTAAAAATAAATTAAATTTGGCTGTAGGATAAAGAATTAACTGTAGAGGAAAACATGAGGAAGCAGGAACACCAATCACCAATAAGTTATTACTCTATGTGAGAGAAGAGCATGGCCTACCAACAGAAGTATTGGGACAGTCATGGAACTGGACTCGAGAGATATAAAAGAGATTGAATGAGTAAAGTTGGACTTAGGATTAAATATCTGAAAACAAGAAGATACAGGATAATGTATATCATTTTTAGATTTTGGTTGGAACACTAGGTTAAATTTTGTTTCCATTTGAACATGAGGATCCTGGAAGGGGAAGTCACAGGTTTGGGACTGGGCTGGAGATGGAGCGTAAGTGACACTGATGTCACACAAGTAGGATGTTTAGAATGAGAAACAAAACACCTATGCTAGAAGTATAATATGATTTATGAAAACAAAGAAAAATCCTCAGAAGAGGAAAAAGACCCAGAGGGATGGAAGGAAGATGAAATATTACTTGGTCATGAAAACCATTTTCAGATAATGAGGAAAAAAGGTAGAATGTGATGCTTAACATGGGTGAAATAATTTGAAATGGCAGAGAGGAGAGAACTAAGCAACAAACGTAAAATAATCAAGCAGAGTCGGTACAGTTGAGATAATGAAGATTCTAAATTCAATGCAGACTTGACCTATATGTACTTCTTTAAAAGCATCTGTGTAAATTAGAATGCCTAGTGAACTTATATAAGAAATGCAGTTGAAAAGCAGGCATGTAATAAATGAAAAGGCTTAAAGTATGACAGACCTGGGTTCAAATTCAAGAGCTGTTGCTTAGTAGATTGTCTTCTTGGACAAGTTATATAACTTCATGATTATCAAGTTACATTAGATCCCCTGAGTATTACATTACATCCTGATTTTAAAGTGACGAACACTCAGTAAATGTTTGCTGTTTTTATATGTTCTGAATATAAGCCTGGGCCACATGTTATTTTAACTGCATATAGTTTTTCATTTCAAGAGCACCATTCAGCAATGAAAATAATGTTTTCGTTTTGTTTTTCTTTCTTTCTTTCTTTCTTTTTTGAGATGGAGTCTTGATCTGTCACCCAGGCTGGAGGGCAACGTAGCAATCTCGGCTCACTGCAACCTCAGCCTCCTGGGTTCAAGCAATTCTCCTGCCTCAGCCTCCTGAGTAGTTGGGTTTACATGTGCACACCACCATGCCCAGCTAATTTTGGTATTTTGAGTAGAGATGTGGTTTCACCATGTTGGCCAGGCTGATCTCCAACTCCTGACCTCAAGTGATCTGCCTGCCTGGGCCTCTCAAAGTGCTGGGGTTACAAGTGTGAGTCACTATGCCCCAGGTAAAATAAATTTTAAAAGAATTGCAATACTTAGATCTGCCTTATAAATTATAATATAACATCTACTACAAACTTTTCAAAGTTTCTTTTTCTTTTTTTTTTGAGATGGAGTCTCACTCTCTCACTCTCGCCCAAGCTGGAGTGCAGCGGCCTGATCTCAGCTCACTGCAATGTCCACCTCCCCGTCAAGCGTTTCTCCTGCCTCAGCCTCCCGAGTAGCTGGGACTACAGGCACACAACAGCTGGCTAATTTATTGTATTTTTAGTAGAGACAGGGTGTCACCATGTTAACCAGATGGTCCCAATCTACTGACCTTGTGATCCTACCCCCTCAACCTCCCAAAGTGCTGGGATTACAGGCTTGAGTTTCCACGCCTGGCCTCAAAGGTATTTTTATATTTCATTTTCTCCTCAATATTCTTTCACCCTCAAACTGCTCTGAACATCTCATACAGTATATTAAACCACCTAAATCTTTTCTGACAGCCCTGATTACCACTGCGGTTTCTGCATGACCTCTGTGCATTACTTGCCTCATTTATAAGAATAACAGTTTATTTATTTCTCAATCTCTGGTTCTGTACATGTTTGTTTTCATTTTAGGGTTCAAGTTTAGGAACTCAGAATTGTTTCAGTCTGGAACACATTGATCTTTTGGCAAAATTAAAGGTGAAGAGTGCTGGAGTAAACAATTAAGTATGATTAACATCCTCTGTAATGTTTTTATGTGGATATTTTCAGTTCTATTTAAGAATCAATTGCTATCTTCCAGAAGGAAGAAAACAATCAAAAAAAAAGAAAAAAGACCAGAGAATTACATTTCTGCTTCTCTATATTTGAAACATCTTAATATTAGTTTGCAGTAAGATTTATGTAGTTATATTCAGCCTTCAAGCTTCATTATTCCCCAAATAATAATGATATGTTTAGAATTTATGAAAATGT
>NW_016811582.1:218464-222278 GCF_001698545.2 Rhinopithecus bieti | reverse complement strand
AAATTCCAAATAATACAGATATTTAGAATTAACCTATAGATCTTTCTCATTTTGATACTTTTATGATTGATTAATCTGATTACTTTGGAATTTGTGGTATTTTTTTCATTTTGCTACTTTTATGATCGATTAATCTGATTACTTTGAATGGAATTTGAGGTCATTACATTTTCCCATATGATCACAAACTACTTAAATGCAAAAGTAGCTCTGCCTTTACTTTTGTGGATTTAATATACATAACAAAAATAATTAATTATAATTATATAAAATAGTTGTCAGATTTACTTCCGGTGCGTGATGTGAGGAAGAGTTGCTCCCGGTGAAGCAAAAGCTTTCTAGTAGATTTTTTCTAAGCATTGCACACTAAAATTTTAATCTGCACAGACAACAAAACAGAAAGGTGTAATTCATTTGTTTTCAGTAGAATGGATTATTTCTTGTATTAGATATATAATGTGTTTACATGATAAAGTAGGTTTGTTTCAAATCATTTGGGAACTTGACCAACAGTTTCCTTTTATTTGACGTGAATGACTTACTGAACAAATCTGGCTAAGGTTGAAACTTTGTAGTTTGCCTTGGAAAATTCTGCTAACTCTTACAATAATTCACTTTGTTTACCTGTAAAACAGAGATAAATATCTAGTTATTGGTGTAAAAGTCTCAGAACCAAACTAAAACTGATGCACTAAAGAATGGGATTCCCTTTAAGAAGGCCATAGCGAAGGAGACTGATGTTTCTTGAGCACCGCCAGGACCATATCATATAGCAATGGTGCTAGACACTTTGAATATACAATCACACACTGAATAACAGTGTTTCAATCAGTGATGAACTGTATCTATGACTGTGGTTCTATAAAGATTATAATACAGTATTTTTACTGTGATTTCTCTATAATTAGATATGTTTAGATACAGAAATAATTATCATGTTACAATTGCTTACAATATTCAGGAATGTAACATGCTGTGGGTTTGTAATCTAGGAGTGAAATGCTATATTTAATAGCCTAGATGTGTAGTAGGTTTTACCATCTAGGTGTAGGTAAGTACACTCTACGAGGTGCACTGAATGACAAAATTGCCTAATAATTCATCTCTCATAATGTTAAGCAACACGTGACTGTATATTGTGGCATGAACCAACACATTAGATTCAGTTAGTTTCCAAACCCCACTTTTTGAAGATAAAAAAGCTGAATGTTGGAGAAATCAGATAATTTTTGGAGACTCATCCTAGTTATTAATGATAATAATTGAAGTATAGGACTTCTTGACTCCAATCTTCTGTTCATTCTAACACAACAAATTACTTAGCTTATTTCTCTGTTAGAGATATTCCCTGTTACTAAAGAGGACTTCTGAAGTCCCTAAGGCTTATTCTGGCAGTGCCATCATTTTCAACTGCTTGGCTTGAGTGTATTTAAATCTCAAATTTTTATGAGCTTCATAAGATTTCTGGCTTTTATTTTATACCATATTCTTAGCAGAAAACAGGCCCATCTCTTGCATAATGTAAAATTACAGAAATTATCTGACTTGATAAGCTATACAAGGACAAAAAACAAAATCATGCATGGCAGTATGTTCAGTCAGAGAATCCACTTCATCTGTGTTCAAGTCATTAGTCTGGCTGTTCTTCAGACAACAGTGATGTTTTACATACTCTTAAAAAAATTTGCATGCTAAGCACACCTAGAGAAAATACTGGGTGCATTTCAAGCATCAATTTCAAAACTTGAAATGTAAAAAATTTTCCAAAAGGAAAACATCTTTTTTCCCCAACTTAAAAAAAAAAAAAAAAAGTCTATATCTTTAAATAGGCCATGAAGGCTTTGCTAATTGCTTGACAAGCCCTGTAATTACTTGTTCACAAACAAATCAAAATAAAGATTATAAGTGAGTCTCCGACTTAAATACTTTGATTGAAATTTGTTTCTCACAGATCTGTAGGCTAGGAAGTTCCATATCAAGGTGCTGGGATTTGGGGAGAGTTTCATGTCATCTGATGGTAGAAGGAGTATCAGGGGAACCTGCCCCCAATATTTCAACATATGTTCTTTCTATATGCCATTAAGTGTCAGCTGGTTGAGAAATAAAGAGAAAGAGTACAAAGAGAGGAGTTTTACAGCTGGGCCGCCAGGGGTGACATCACATATCGGTAGGATTGTGATGCCCACCTGAGCCTCAAACCAGCAAGTTTTTTTTTAAGGGTTTCAAAAGGGGAGGGGGTGTAAGAACAGGGAGTAGATCACATGCTTCAAAGGGCAAAAAGGAGAACTACTGCTAAGGGTCCAAAATGATCACAAGGCAAAGGGCAAAAGCAGAACCACTGATAAGGGTCTATGTTCAGCAGTGCATGTATTGTCTTTTTTTTTTTTTTTTATTATACTGTAAGTTCTAGGGTACATGTGCATAACGTGCAGGTTTGTTACATATGTATACTTGTGCCATGTTGGTGTGCTGCACCCATCAACTCGTCAGCATCCATCAACTCGTCATTTACATCAGGTATAACTCCCAATGCCATCCCTCCCCCCACCCCCCGCCCCATAATAAACATCTTAAACAACAGAAAACAATGTTTAAGAGCAAAGAACTGGTCTGACCACAAATTTATCAGGGCCGGGTTTTTCCCCACCCTAGTAAGCCTGAGGGTACTGCAGGAGACCAGGGCGTATCTCAGTCCTTATCTCAATCTCAACCATATAGGACAGACATTCCTAGAGCAACCTTTTATAGACCTCCCCCCAGGAATGCATTCCTTCCTTAGGGTATTAATATTAATATTCCTTGCTAGGAGAAGAATTTAGCAATAGCTTCCCTACTTGCACATCCATTTATAAGCTCTCTGCAAGAAGAAAAATATGGCTCTTGAGGCCCAACCCCGCAGGCAGTCAGACCTTATGGTTGTCTTCCCTTGTTCCCTAAAAATTGATGTTATTCTGTTCTTTTCAAGGTGCACTGATTTCATATTGTTCAAACACACATGTTTTACAATCAATTTGTACAGTTAACACAATTATCACAGTGGTCCTGAGGTGACATACATCCTCCGCTTACAAAGATAGCAGGATTAAGAGATTAAAGTAAGACAGGCATAAGAAATTATAAAAGTATTATTTGGAAACTGATAAATGTCCATATTAAAATGAAATCTTCAAAGTTTATGTTCCTCTGCCATGGCTCCAGCTGGTACCTCCGTTTGGGGTCCCTGACTTCCCTCAACAAAGGAGAAAGGGAAAGAGCAAGACCTTAAAAAGAGGACCAAATGTGCTTTTATAAAACATCTACTTTCTTGATAACTAACCCAGTTATTCACTAACAATAGTAATACATTTATGAGGTCAGAGCCCTTCTCACCTGATTGCTTCCCATTAGGCCTCACCTCCCATTGCTATTACATTGGGGATTAACTTTGTAACACATAGCCTTTGGGACACATTCAAACCATAGTACTTACTAACATTTACAGTTTATACAGGTGACTAAATCCCTTTGAGAACAGAATTTATAGAAGTACTATCAACATCTTCATGTGCGTAACACTACTTAACAATTCTTAATGAACCTATCATTACTTTATTATTTGTTTTAAAACTGTTGGTTTATCATAAGCAAATTTCTATGAGATACATAATATATTTACATATTACTTTATAAGGTAAAATTACATGTAAGAATGAATTAAATTACTGAGAATGATAGGATTTTTTAAGGCAAACCATCTTGGTTACGTTAAAAATCCTGAGTACCCTTTAGAATTACTAAGTTTTTTTTTTTTTTTTTTTTTTTTTTTTTTTTTTTT
>NW_016811582.1:198085-217236 GCF_001698545.2 Rhinopithecus bieti | reverse complement strand
AAATTATTTCTTATTTTGACTAAATTATCGATAAGATTGCTTCAATCAACAAAAACATCATTTAAACTATAGGGGCATAATTCATTTTCCACAAAATAAATGAAGAAATGTCATATAAAAAGCCCAAAGTCACTCTATAGAAATGATTATATAAAATATACTGCCTAAAGGATTTATGAAGTATCCATTCTGAATATTTTCAAATCTTAAACACTGCAAATGAGGAAGTGGATATTAAATAGTCTCATTAACTTGATAAGAAATTTTACAGTATATATTTATTTGCCATTATAAAAGGGGCTGAATCAAAATTATCTTTAATAATGTATTTTATGTGTATGTTCTATTCACTTGAAGATATAAAGTTATAGAAAGATCAGTGGTTTGACATGTAAGCAGAAATAGGGAAAACAAATATTTAATAATGAAGAATTTTAAAATATGGTTAAAATTTTAGTGTATAAACTGGAGACATAATTAATTACTAGAGATATCTTTTAACTTAAGTAAAGCTTTTAAAAAACAGTGACTATTCTTTCATTCTTCCTTGCTTATTATACAAGTATATAAATATGTATATACACTGGAAATATTGTTCTATTTTGAATAAAATTTATTCAGTACAAAAGAGTAATAGCTATTTCTGAATACATTTTATATGTACAGAGATATTAATAGCATAATTTAAAATTTCAGTTCTATTTGTTAGTGATGTTAATTGTGAGGTTTTTAAGATATTAATGATTCTCGTTGGTACTTAACCTACTGTCCCCTTTTCCCTAGTCATATTAATTATCCCCTGGGAAAATAAAGCAAAGAAAATGCTGACTAAATGCCAGTTCTAATTGTTGGAGTATACATCTACCATATATTTTTTCTAATTTATCATGAAGATGCAAATTAATTTCACAATTGATTTTATTTTTGATTAAAACCTTTATGCACATTATTATGCAAATTAAGGTCTTTGGGTTAAAGGCAATTTGCCAATATACTGTACCGCTGAAACAGGCAAAAGAAGCATACTGAAGCCATAATACCTCTATGCAGGTATTATGGATATGGTTGTTGGAAAGTATCTGGTAGATTTTTCTTATGCATAGAGTCAAGCAAAAATAATGGAAAAGTAGACAGCAAGGTAATTACTCAAGTCATGTTAGTTGAGTAAAAACAATTTTAGTTAAAGAAAACTTCGTTTATCTTTTCTAAATTTGACTTAGTTGGTTGATAATTTGATTTATTAAGGATATTAGATAAATGATTCATCCAGATAAATTTGAATTTATATGTATTTGTATACGAAAAATACATGTCATATATAAAGAATATACATTATAAATATACATCATACGATATATTCATATCTGTATCTTATATTTCTGTAAGATTACGCTGTAATCTTACATGTCACAGCATCAGAAAGTACAACAGCTCTGCAGAGGGAGACTTCCGGATGGGAAAGCAGAATACTCGATTAAGTAGCTCCCGGCAGCCTCTGGGCCATTTCTCAGCCGTTTAAAAAATGCACAGCACTTAGGAGATAGCTACTTCATTGCCCAAGGTACTGAATAGATCTCTGTTAATATTTTTGCCATCTTCATGCCCTCCTACTGAGTTGCCTCGTTGATTCAACCTGTAAACCCAGTTGTTATTCATAAAATAACATATTAAGAGAGATTACCTGAGAAATTTGATCACAGAGACACTGGAAATGATTAACTTTATTATACCCTTAAAAATAATTTTAAACATGGGGTAAAATTATTGTAATATTCTTACTTGTAACTGAGATGAAACTCACATTTACTGAATGCCTATGGCAATTTTATTTCATTTTTACTGGAACCCTATGAATCAGTGCTATAACTACCTAGACAGAGAAAGCCAGTTCCAGAGAAGTCTGGTAATACATAAAAAGTTATTCAAGTTAGAAAGCTGGATTTTTTTCTCCAGGTCTTTGACCATGAGCCCAAAGCCTCTCCACAATGTCGTGCATTGTGGTGCAGAGCAGAGTATACTAACTATGGAGATAGATAGTTCTGGGTCACAAGTGGTTTAAAATCCTTTAGCTATGAGACCATGAGTGATCAGTGTAACCTCTCTGTGATTCTGTGTCCTCGTTATGAAACAGGGAAAATGAAACCTGTCTTGAACAGTTGTTGTAAGGACTATATAATTGTTTGACTTAAAAATCAGTTTATTATTTTAATTTTGGCAGTTGTAAACAATTTGAAATTGTTAACAGAAAAGTTTACAACATTTCTCTAAATCTTCTTGTTTAAATTAGATAATTTGGTCAGATAAGAATAAGATTGTGATTAAGGAAAATGGAAACAGAGTTATGCCAATCACCAAAAAGAATTTATATGATCGTGCTTCATAAACTTAGAGCAATAAAACTGTTGGTCTTGACACATAATGACACATCATTTTTCTTTTCAAGCTTCACTAAATTGCATTGTTCTGGTGTGCCAATAAAAAGAAGGAAACTTGGAATTATAAATTGTATTTTTTCCAAATTTCTTTCACTATTTGTTAATTTTAGTTGGTGTTCTCTGTCATCTCTTCTGAATTGTTCGAAGATCCTATGTCAAGTCAGTTTTAAATATTTTAACACTCATAGGATCATGGGAGTGTTCTAAAATCTACAACAAAATTAATTTGAATTAGCTCACCTTTAATAGTAATTATGCAAGAAATACTTAGTTTCACAAATTTAATTAAATTAGGAAGGTTTTCCAATTTTGAAATATTTGAGACTCAGTGGTCTTTAATTTTATTCTACATTATGGTACTGTTTTAAAAAACATCTTATATGCATATATAATTCCCCATTTATATTGAACTTAGGCTATGAACAGGCTCTTAAAAACTTGTTGTGTTCAAAAAATATGATCAATGCATAACTCAAAATTAAAATCATATTTCTCTTCCTCAACAGTTTGTCTAAACTTCAATTAGCAATCTCAAAACAAATATTTAGCAGAATTCAAAATATGCCATATAAACCCTCAATATATCCTTCTTTGTGTTTATGCTTTTACAAACAGCTTTTACTTCTAACAATGATGCCTAATAAAATTTTATTCAAACTATAAATATGGTTTGAACAAAATTCGATATGAATTACTTTGATTCAATGCAGTGATTTAAAATGAAAGGTTACAATAAAATGAAATACACAAAGCTGTTGTAATTCTACATGTCTCTCAAACTATACTTAAAATATAAACTGAAGAGAAAAAAATCAATAGAAAAAGGATAAAATGTAGTTTTACCATTTACACAATTTTGTCTACAAATTCAGTAGACAAACTCTTACTGTTCTAACTTCACTTTTAAAATCAAGCTCTCACAAACCTGAAAAGAACATAAAGAATGATTTCCTGTCATTCATACATGGTAAGTACAAACTAATCATGTTGAAACCCTATTTATTTTGTTCTTTCTATGAATATTGTGATTTTGTAACATTTTATCAAGTCTAAAAATGTATATTTGGGTTATTTCTACAACCATCAGTGTGCTTATTGTTATTTTGTGGGTTTGATATCTTGGTTGCCCTTAGCATTTATGGTTTCACTAAAATAGTTGTATAGGGTATCAGTCTGTGCTCTGTCAAAGAAAAATCAAATTGAGGAAGTGGAGTCAATATGTAGGGACTACCTTTAACCCTTAGTTTTTCATTTGAGATATTGCTAATTCCCTATGTCCATCATCAAGCTCTTCATCTTTCTCCTACATCACACTTGTTTTGTTTCCCCTGTCATGCATTCATGCAAACCAGAAAACGGAAGTTCATTCTACACTCTACTCCTTGTCTTCTCATTTCCAAACAATTAGAAAATTATTTTATTTTGGTCTCTTAAATATATCTTAATTTCAACATCTGTTCTCTATTTCCATTAAAAAGGACTCATTTTCTGAAGTGAGCAATGGATGACACCACTCCAGGGCTTTTTCCTATCTTTACAAATCTCTCCCAACTTCAAGCATTCTATCAACCCCAATGCTAGTGATTCCCTCACTCATTTAATTATCCATCAGTCATATGTGCTAACATCCACATAATGATAAAATAACACAAACATACACACACACATATACACACAGAAGTGCTATGCACATATACTATTCAATTCCTTGAATGCTCCATTTTTCTCTCATACCTCTGTGCACAAATAATCTCTAACTTTTTTGACTAATTCTGGAAAATGTAAAACATTTGTCAAGAACCACCTCATTCCAGAGTAACATCGAGTACTTAACAATTTAATAATCATTGGCCCAGTGTGGTGGCTAATGCCTGTAATTTCAGCATTTTGGGAGGACAAGGTGGGCGAATCACTTAAGGCCACAAGTTTGATACTTACCTGGCTAACATAGTGAAACCCTGTCTCTACTAAAATGCAAAAACTATCTGGGTGTAGTGACGCATGCCCATAATCCCAGCTACTTGGGAGATTCAGTCAGGAGAATCGCTTGAACCAGGAAAGTGGAGTTTGCAGTGAGCCAAGATAATGCCACTGCACTCCAGCCTGGGTGATAGAATGAGACTCTGTCTCAAGAAATAATAATAATTAATAATAATAATAATAATTTGAGAATGATTATAGTAGTATCACAAAAATGAAAGTACAAAGAATCTGGGTATAGTTAGGTAGGTGGCTAAGCCAAAATATGTACAACGGATTTTAAAAATCCCAAGGTCTGGTCATTTTAAAAGATAAAACAAGCAATTTAAATACAAGTCCAGATGAAAAGTAACTTTTTTTTCTGAGCCCATTCTCTAAACATGTATATCATTGATTATTACATAGATATACGTTATGTATTATTATACTATTATATTATTAGTAGCACAATAATTCTGGATGAGACATTTTAGGACAAATCATAATAGATCATTTCTAAATATACATGTGTTTTTCCCAGTCTAACCAGCAAGCACTTTAATCAATTTATTTACTCTTTCAAAGTTGAGGAGTTTAAATAATGAAGGATTTATTAAAGCTTCAATCTGCGTCCATAAATACTGCCCAGCATTTCTGAGTTTCTATTAAATAAATATTTATTTTTAAATCAGAATTCTATGCATTTTTAAAAATAGATATTTGATTTTAAATTAGTAATTTTACCTGTGGTTCTGAATCATGCAGGTTAGAATGACACTTCATATATTAAATTAATATTTTTTTAAGAGTAATAGATACATTCATGAAACGGTAAATTTAATATTTAATCTGTACGTAGTATAATTTAATTAAAATATAATTATTACTTTTATTAGAATGACCAACAAATTAGGGGAACTTGGAAAAATGCCTTCTGCATTTTTAGTTATGTGATTTATGGCACTTTCAGGAAAGATTTTAAATTCTGGATCAGCCCTACGTGTAGGGGCAAACAAAAAAAGTTTTTCTAATAACATTATATGTGAAAATAAAATATCTTTAATTCAATGAATGGAATTTATTTGACCTACTTTTAAAATTCAGTTAAGTTGTAAATAAGTTTTCAAAATACTTGCAAATGAGGCCGTTTTTCTGCTGGTTTGTGTTTTCCCCCTTAAAACTAGCATTGCCTTGGTCTTACAAGAGTTCTGACATATCAACAGGGAATATTCAAACACCAAACATTTATACAATCATGATGAAACCATTTCAACTCTCCAAATATCTATGGTTCCACTGATAAATTATAGCGTCATTATTGAATACATTTATAAAATAAAAATGGATTGTTTTGTTTTGTAAAAGGATCCAGTTTAATACTGTTTGTACGCAAGTTAATACAATATGTAAAAAAAATTTATAAGATAAATTTCTAGATTATTTAAGAAGCACTCAACTTTTCTCTATTAGCAGATTGGCTGTTACATAGCCAAGGAAATACCCAATATTTACTTTGATCTTTTTTGATTTTTGTTTTCATTTTAGTGTTTATGTTTTTTAATTTATTTACATTGTATATATTGAAGATATACAACATGATGTTTTCAATATAGATATTTGTATACATTTTTTTGTATATAAATTTGTATATTAATTATGTATAATTATAATTATATATTGGTATAATTATTATATAATTTACACATATCATTTGGGAAGTATATCAAATACATATAAGTATATAAAATATATTATCTAAATTAAATTACATAAATAAAATATTTTATATAAATATAAATATATATACCAACTAAAATATAATAAATATATATTAATATAGGTAAAACTTCCAGTTAATTATAGATTAATTCTTTACTTAAGTAAAAGGCAAATTGTCACATTCATTATTGTGATGCTTTATATTCAGTGTCAAACTTAATTGGAATTGAAGGATCCAAAGTATTGATTTCCTGGATGTGTTGGTGAGGTTGTTGCCAAGGGAGATTAATATTTGATCAGTGGACTAGGAAAGGCACACTAACCCTCTAATATGGGTGGGCTCCATTATCCAGCAGCAATGCAGATGGACATAAAGCGACGAAACCGTGAAAAGACTCAACTGTCTAGCCTTCTAGCCTACATCTTCTCCTGTGCTTGAAATGCATCTGGCTTGCTGAACATCCAGACTCCAAGTTCTTCAGTTTGGACTCGAACTGACTTCCTTGCTCCACTGCAGACAGCCTATTGTGTGACTTTGTAATTGTGTGAGTTAATCCTTATAACTCCCTACATTATATATGTGTATATTTATATATATAATTATATATAAATATATGAATATATATCAATATATAATAATTATATATATAATATATGTATATGTATTCTTTTATTAGTCCCTTTCACTAGAAACCCTGGAGACTATACAGATTTTAGGTACCAAGAGTGGTTCTAGGTCTTATCAAGGATGGAGTCCTTTTAGTTGGTTTTGAAGGTTTCTGGAGGTGGGCTGTCTATATGATTAGACTCAAAAATGCCAAGGACTCTACTTTTAATAGTATTGGGAAAGTTGATAGTCCTTGGCATGACACTGTTTAGGAGGTTATGCAAAATAAATGCCTTGACACTCCTATTCACTACTCATTGGCAAGCAACAGTTTAGAGACTCTACAATAATAACTTTGACCCATATATGGAGAAACCAAAGGAATGTATGAAGCTGTCTGGTGCTCCTAAGTTTCAGTGGAAAAAGTAATGAAAGAACAAATGGACCACTCAGGGATTCTGTTTCGGTGTCAGAAGCAGATATTGAGCCTCAATCCTGCTAAGATTGTCCTGAGTAGAGTTTTATCTCCTGTATAGAAAAGCTGATATTGGGAAAAAATAGACACAGCTCTTGATTATGTGAGTGGTAGACCCAATGAAAGCTGCATGCACAGTATTGCCAGGTGTCCTGTTTTTTTTTTTTTTTTTTTTTTTTTTTTTTATTAATACTTTAAGTTCTAGCGGTACATGTGCATCACGTGCAGGTTTGCTTACATATGTATACTTATGCCATGTTGGTGTGCTGACACCCATCACTCGTTCGCCACCCATCAATTCTCTTTATTCATGTATACTCACCCAATTGCAATCCCTCCTCCTCTCCCCCCTCCCCATGATAGCCAGTGTGTGATGTTCCCTTCCCGGAGTCCAAGTGATCTCATTGCTTCAGTTCCCCTATGAGTGAGAACATGCGGTGTTTGGGTTTTCTGTTCTTGTGATAGTTTGCTAGAATGATGGTTTCAGCTGCATCCATGTTCCCTACAAAGGACGCCAAAAAACTCATCCTTTTAAAATGAAGATGTTGATTGGAAAAGAATGACCCTCAACTTGAGAATGGGGACATGTGGGAGGATCTGATGAAGCTGAGTATACTACGTTTGTAAACTCTGATGAGCACTTTTTTTTTTTTTTTTTTTGCCAGAAGAAAGAGATTCCCCATCCCCAGTGGTGACAACATCTCCCCGACCCATGCTACCATCAGCCTTTCTACCTTTGTCTGAGGAGATAAACCCTGTGCTGCTTGAAGCAGCAGTGATGGCCTCCCCTGAGGCAGGTAGCAGCCAAGATAGTACTGATTCTCCTCAAGAGCTACCCCTAACACCCCTCTTTGCTTCTAGGCCTGCAACTAGACTAAAGTCCCAGCAGGTCCCTAGAGATGAGGTGGAGAGTATGACCCATGAGTAGGTGTACTACACTTGAAAAGAACAGCTTGAGTTTTCTAATTCATATGAGCAGAAATCTAGAGAACAGGCATAGGAATGGATATTAAAGGTGTGGGATAATGGTGGAAGGAACATACAGTTGGATCAGGCTGAATTTATTGATTTGGGTGCACTAAGTAGGGACCCTATATTTAATGTTGCAACTTGGGGAGGTAAAAAAGTTTATAATATTTTATTTGCTTAGTTAGCCGTACTGTGGATTAAAAAATGATCCACTGCGAATGACCTAGAAATGCTTGATCTCCCTTGGTTTAATGTAGACAAAGAGATCCAAAGACTTAGGGAGATTGGGATAATGGAGTGGATAAGTCATTTTAGACCTACTCATCTTAGCTGGGAGGGTCCAGAAGATATACCCTCAACCAATACTTTGTAAAATAGATGTGTGAGAGCAGCACCTGCATTTTTGAAGAACCCTGTAGTTGCTCTTCTCTGTATGTCAGATCTAACAGTGGAAGCTGCAGCCACTCAACTACAAAATTTAAATACAATGGGAAAAATTGGATCCCGAAGTGGCAAGGGTCAAGTGGCAGCACTCAACCACCAAAAGCAAGGTAGGCGTAGCTACCATAATGGCAGCAGACAGAAGCAAAGCAGCAATCAGAATAATCCAACTCATGTAGCGCTCTGGAATTGGCTAAATAAATCATGGTGTTCCTAGAAGTGAAATTGATAGGAAGCCTACTGCATTCCTACTTATTTTATATAAAAGCAGATAACTTCTAGGTTGAATGAACAAAAGACTAATTTGAATTATAAAAAGAGAAATTCACGGTCCCTCAATCTATTTCCAGTCTTGAGCCACTTTCTGGATCCAGGCCCCTTGAACAAAGGTCAGGCAGTGTCCACTTGAGGAAGGACCCCATTACACTACCAAAAATGTACGCACTTAATCTTTCTCCCATCTTTTCCCAAGGAGACCTCCAACCTTTTACCAAGTAACTGCATTGAGGAAAGGAAAATGATGAGACATTTTGGGGTTGACTGGACACTGGCTCTGAGCTGACATTAATTCCAGGGGACCCAAAATGTCATTGTGGTCCTCCTATTAAAGTAGAGACTTATGCAGGTCAGCTAACTAATGCAGTATTAGCTCAGGTCTATCTCTACAGTGGGTCCAGTGTGTTCCTGGACTCATTCTGTGGTCATTTCCTCAGCGCCAGAATGCATAATTTGTATAGACATACTTAGCAGCTGGCAGAACCCCCACATTGGCTCTCTGATTAGTAGTGTGAGGGCTATTATGGTGGGAAAGGTCAAACAGCAGCCATTAGAGTGGCCTCTACCTAGATAAATAGTAAATCACAAACAATATTACATCCCTAGAGGGATTGTGGAGATTAGTACCACCATCAAGGATTTGAAAGATGCAAGAGTGGTGATTCACACCACACCCCTGTTCAACCCTCCCATTTGGCCTACGCAGAAGACAGATGGATCTTGGAGAATGGCTGTGGATTATTTTAAGCTTAACCAAGTGGTTACTATAATTGCAGCTGCTGTACCAGATGTGGTTTCATTGCTTGAGGAAATTAACACATCTCCTGGTACCTGGTATGCAGTCATGGACTTAGAAAATGCCTGTTTCTCAATTCCTGTCCATAACACCCAGCAGAAGCAATTTATGTTCAGCTGCCAGGGCCAGCAATATACCTTTGCTGTCCTACCTCAGGAGTATATCAACTCTCTGGCTTTGTGTCATAATCTTATTCAGAGAGACTTTGAACCGTTTTTGCTTGCAGAAGATATCACACTGGTCCATTACATTGATGGCCTTATGCTGATTGGGTCCAGTGAACAAGAAGTAACCAACCCACTGGACTTATTGGTGAGATTTTGCATGCCAGAGGAGGGAAAATACATCTAACTAAAATTCAGGGATCTTCTACCTCAGTAAAATTTTTAACAGTTCAGTGGTGTGGGGCCTGTCGAGATATTCCTTCTAAGGTAAAAAGGATAAGTTGCTGCATTTGACCCCTCCTATAACCAAGAAAAGGTACAATGTTTAGTGGGCCTATTTGGATTTTGTAGACATTACATTCCTTATTTGGTTGTGTGACTCCAGCCCATTTATCGAGTGACACAAAAAGCTGCCAGTTTTGTGTGGGGTTCAGAACAGGAGAAGGCACTGAAGCAGATTCAGGCTGTTGTTCAAGCTGCTCTACCACTTGGGACATATGACCCAATAGATCCAATGGTGCTTGAGGTGTCAGTGGAAGACAGGGATGCTGATTGGAACCTTTGGCAGACCCCCATAGGTGAACCACAAGGGAGGCCTTTAGGATTTTGAAGCAAGGCCCTGACATTTCCTGCAGATAATTACTGTTCTCTTGAGAGACAGCTCTTGGCCTGTTACTGGGCTTTGGTAGAAACTGAATGCTTGACTATGGATCATCAAGTCACCATGTGACCTGAACTTCCTATCATGAACTGGGTGGTTTCTGACCCATCTAATCATAAAATGTGTTGTGCACAGCAGCATTCCATCATCATATGGAAGTGGCATATACGTGATCAGGCTTGAGAAGGTCCCAAAGGCACAAGTAAGTTACATGAGGAAGTGGCTCAGCTTCCCATGCTCTCTACTGCCATCTTTATTTCTCTCTCCCAGCCTGAACAGATGGCTTCCTATGATCAGCTGACAGAGGAAGAGTAGAGTCGGGCCTGGTTCACAGATAGCTCTACATGACATGCAGGCATCGCTCAAAAGTGGTCAGCTGAAGCACTACAGCCCCTTTCTAGGATGTCCCTGAAGAGAGCAGTGAAGGAAAATCTTCCCAGTGGACAGAACTTTGAGCAGTGCACCTGGTTGTGGATTTTGCTTGGAAGGAGAAATGGCCAGATATGTGATTATATACTGATTCATGGGCAGCAGCCAATGGTTTGGCTGGATGGTCACGGACTTGGAAGAAGTATGATTGGAAAATTGGTGACAAATAAATTTATGGAAGAAGTATGTAGATAGATTTCTTCTAGTGGTCAAAAACTATAAAAGTATTTGTATCCCATGTGAGTACTCACCAACAGGTGCCCTCAGCAAAAGAGGATTTTAATAATCAGGTGGATAGGATGACCTGTTCTGTGGACACCCCTCATCCCCTTTCTCCAGCCACCCGTATCCTTGCCCAATGGGCCCATGAACAAAGTGGCCATGGTGGCAGGGATGCAGGTTGCACATGGGCTCAGCAACATAGACTTCCACTCACCAAGGCTGACCTGGCTACAGCCACTGCTGGGTGTCCACAAACACTGAGCTCTGGATATGGCACCATTCCTCAGGGTGATCAGCCAACTACCTGGTGACAGGTTGATTATATTGGACCTCTTGCAACATGGAAAAGACAGAGTTTTGTCCTCAGTGAAATAGATATTCCAGATATGGGTTTACCTATCCTGCACACAATGCTTCTGCCAAGACTACCATCCATGGACTCACAGAATGTCTTATCCACCATTATGGTATTCCATACAGCATTGCCTCTGACCAAGGAACTCACTTTATGGATAAAGAAGGGTGGCAGTGGGCTCATGCTCATGGAATTCACTCATCTTACCATGTTCTTCATGATTCTGAAGCAGCTGGATTGATAGAATTGTGGAATGCCTTTTGAAGTCACAATTACAAAGCCAACTAGGTGACAGTACTTTGCAGGACTGGGGCAAGGTTCTACAGAAGACTGTGTGTGCTCTGAATCAGTGTCCAATATATAATACTGTTTTTCCCATAGCCAGGATTCATTGGTCCAGGAATCAAGGAGTGGAAGTGGAAGTGACAACATCCACCATCACCCTTAGTGATCCACTAGCACAAGTTTTGCTTCCTGTTCCCATGACATTGTGTGCTGCGGGCCTAGAGGTCTTAGTTCCAGAGGGAGAAACACTGCCACCAGGGGACATGACAACAATTCTATTAAACTGCAAGTTAAGATTGTCATCTGGACACTTTGGGCTCCTCCTACCTTTAAGTCAACAAGCTAGAAAAAGAATTACAGTGTTGGCTGGGGTGATTGACCCAAACTATCAAGTTGAAGTCAGTCTACTACTCAGCAAAAGAGGTAAGGAAGAGTGTGTATGCAATACAGGAAATCCATTAAGGGCATCTCTTAGTTTTACCATCCCCTGTGATTAAGGTCAATGAGAAACTACAACAGCCCAATCTAGGCAGGATTACAAATGGCCCAGACCCTACAAGATTGTTTGGGGGCACTCCCCAAGTGAAAACAAAAGCAAAAACAAACAAACAAAAAACGGCCTGCTGAAGTGCTTGCTAAAGGCAAAAGGAATACAGAATGGGTAGCAGTGAAAGGTTGTCATCAATACCAGCTACAAGCACATGACCAGCTGCAGAAACATGGACTGTAATTGTCATGAGTATTTCCTCCTTATTTTGTTAAAAACATATTTGTGCATGTACACACTTGTACTAAGAAAATAACTTCATTTTATTTCCTTTTTCCTTTATCATGTGGCATAAGATTTATTGACTTCATATCAACATGTAAGTATTGTTAACTTTATGTAATAGTATTTGGGTTGGGGATTGATATGTTTCCAGTTGTACAAAGGGTAATTATATTAGGTTAGGTGTAATTATGACCTTATTATTGTCTTTATTTAAATATTATATATGATCTCAGGAGATGTGCATGGGTTCAAGTTAACAAGAGATGGACTTGTTATGGTTAATACTGAGTGTCAACTTGATTATATTGAAGGATGCAAATTATTGATCTTAGCAGTGTCTGTGAGGGTGTTGCCACAGGAGATTAACATTTGAATCTTTGGGCTGGGAAAGTCAGAGCCACCCTTAATCTGGTTGGGCACCATCCAATCAACTGTCAGCACAGCTGGAATATAAAGCAGACAGAAAAACGTCAAAAGACTAGACTTGCCTAGCCTCCCAGCTTACATCTTTCTCCCATACTGGATGCTTCCTGCCCTCAAATATCAGACTCCATGTTCTCCAATTTTGGGATTCTGACTGGTTCTCCTTGCTTCTCAGCTTCCAGATGGCTAGAGAAGTATTAGTTACATGCATATGTAACTATGTAATTTATATATAGTATTAGTATTGTATTAGTTATACACACACACACACACACACACACACACATATATATACACACATATTAGCTCCTTCCCTCTAGAGAAACCTGACTGATACAATTATGTTCTATTGTTGCTTTCATGTGTGTGTATTTGTGTTAAGAACACCTAAAATCTACTCTCTTAGCAAAGATTCAATATAATACAATGAGATTTACTTTCTCTTCTTGTAATACATTAGATCTCTAGATTTGCTTATCCTATATAACTTCAAGTTTGTACTCTTTGATCTCTTCCTTTTTCCTTCCCATCCAGATTTCTAGCCATTACTGTCCTACTATCTGTTTCAAGATAGTCAATTATTTTTAGGTTCCATATACAAGTTAAACAGATCATAGTATATATTTTTTTCTGTATCTGACTTATTTCACTTAGTATAATAATGTTTTTTAGATTCATCGTTTTTGTCACAAATCACAGTATCTCTTTTTTTGAAGCTGAATAATATTTCATTATACATTTGTGTGTGTTTGAATTTATATGTGTGTATACAAATAAAATTTCTTTATTCTTTCAGTGAATGTTTAGGTTGTTTCCATAATTTGGCCTTTATTAATGGTACTGCAATGATCATGAGGACATAGATATCTCTACAAGGTGCTGATTTTATTTTTTTGAATACATGCTCAGCTATAATTCATATAAAACCATGAAAGCTCATAAATATCCAGAACAACCTTGAAAAAGATAATCAAAGATGGAGGCATCACACATTCTAATATCAAATCAGATTACAAAGCCAAAGTAACCAAAACAGTATGGTACTGGCTTAAATACAGACACATGGAAATAAACAGAAGCATATAGCATCAACTAACTTTCAAGAAGACCACCAAGAAGACAAAATGGGGAAAGGATAAATAGTCTCTTAAATGAAGAGAAAATTGCATACTCATGTACAAAATAATAAAAATGGACCCTTAGAAATAAATTTATTTACAAATAAATTTCTAAATTTATTATATGTAACCAGGTGTGGCAGCTCGTGCCTGTAATCCTAACATTTTGAGAGGTTGAAGTGTGCAGATCACTTGAGCTTAGGAGTTTGAGACCACCCTAGAAACATGGTGAAACCACATCTCTATCAAAAATACAACATCAAAAAAAAAATTAGCTGGGATTCGTGGTGTGTGCCTGTGGTCTCAGCTGTTTGGGAGGCTGAAGCAGGAGGATTACTTGAATCTGGCAGGCAGATTTCAGTGAACAGAGATCATGCCACTACACTCCAGCCTGGGCAACAGAGTGAGACCACATCTTCAAAAAATTATTTGCATTTTGCTGAGGAGTGCTTTACTTCCAATTATGGAGTCAATTTTGGAATATGCGATGTGGGCTGAAAAGAATGTATATTCTGTTGATTGTGGGGTGGAGAGTTCATGATGTCTATTAGGTCCCCTTGTGCAGAGATGGTTCAATTCCTGGAATCCTTGTTAACTTTCTGTTCTCATGAGCTGTCTAATGGACAGTGGAGTTTGAAGTCTCCCATTATTATTGTATTGGGTAGTCTAAGTCTCCTTGTAAGTCTCTAAGGACTTGCTTGAATGAATCTGGGTGCTCCTGTATTGGGGATATATATTTAGGATAGTTAGCCTCTTCTGTTTGATTGATCCCTTTTACCATTATGTAATGGCCTTCTTTTTCTCTTTTGATCTTTGATGGTTTAAAGTCTGTTTTATCAGAAGACTAGTATTGCAACTGCTTTTTTTTTGTTCTCCGATTTGGTTGGTAGATCTCCTCCATCCCTTTATTTTGAGCCGTAGTATGTCTCTGCATGTGAGATGGGTATCCTGAATACAGCAGATATGGGTCTTGATCCTTATCCAGTTGCAGTCTGTGTCTTTTAATTGAGCATTTAGTCCATTTACATTTAAGGTTAATATTGTTATTTGAACTTGACCTGCCATTATGATATTAACTGATATTTTCCTCGTTAGTTGATGGCAGTTTCCACTCGTCATCAGAGAATTCAAATCAAAACCACCAATGAGATACCATCTCACACCAGTTAGAATGCACTCATTAAAAAGCAGGGAAACAACATGTGTTGGACGAGGATGTGGGAGAAATAGGAACACTATTTACACTGTTGGTGGGGATTGTAAACTAGTTCAACCATTATGGAAAACCCAGTATGGCATTCTCAAGGATCTGAACTAGTATGTACCATATGACCCAGCCATCCACTACGGGGTTATGATACCCGAAAGAGATATAAATCATGCTCTATAAAGGACACATGCACACCGTATATGTTTATGTGGCACTATTCACAATAGCAAAGACTTGGAATCAATCCAAATTGTCACATCTGTGACAGACTGGATAAGAAAATGTGGACCACATTTACACCATGGAATATATTGCGCAGCCATAAAAAAAGGATGAGTTTGGTCCTTTGTAGGACAATGGATGCAGCTTGAAACATCATTCCTCAGCAAACTATCACAAGAACAGAAACCAAAAACTGCATTGTTCTCACTCATAGGTGGGAACGAACAATGAGGATCACTTGGACTTGGAAGGGGAACATCACCACAGGCCTTACATGGGGTCGGGGAGGGGAGGAGGAGGGATTGCATGGGAGATATCCGATGATATAAATAAGAATTGATGGGTCGGAACGAGTTGATGGTGCAAGCACACCAACCATGGCCACAAGTACTACATATGTAACAAACCGCACTATCACATGTACCCTAAAACTTATAGTATAAAAAAAGAACCCCCAAAAAAAATCTAATAAAAATTAAAAAATAAATTAATTATAAATTAATGAAAACAATAATGTGGTGTTAGAAATATTTGAAATTAAATCATAAAAATAGTATATAAACTTTGGAGTAGCATGATGTAAATAAAAAGTTATAGCTTAAAATGCAACTAGTAAAAGAAAAAAGTGTGATAAAAATATATGACCATATGCATATATTACAAAAAGTAAAGAGCAAAATTTTCACAAGAAAGCAGACAAAAATTAAATTATAAGGAAAAACAGAAGAAGATAAGCAAATAGAGTAAACATTTTAGAGTAAATAGAGTTAAAATTGTTAATTAAAAAAGCAGGAATTGACCAGGTGCAGTGGTCTAATGCCTGTAATCCCAACATTTGTGGGCAAGGCAGATGGATCACCTGAGGTCAGGGAGTTTGAAGCCAGCACTGACTAACATGGTGAAACCATCTCTACTAAAAATACAAAAAGTTAGTAGCGCATCGGTGTGGTCATCTGTAACCAGCTACTCAGTGAGGCCAGGGCAGCAGAGAATTGCTTCTAACCTGGGCGAGGCAGAGGTTGCATCATGAACCCAAGATCCACACCATGCACTCCAGACTGGACAAGGGCAAGACTCCTGTCTTGAAAAAAAAAAAGAAAATTGATATACTTCTGGAAAGATTGATAAAACAGAAAAGAAGACTCAAAAAGGTCAAATATCAGAAATGACAATCTGATGAGTACGTTTCATGTAGATATAGACAAAAAATTTAAACACTACATATCTAAATATTTGTAATTATATTTAAAATTGAATGCTTAGGAGAATACACATTAAAATGATGCAACCGCCCACCCCCGCAGTAAATTGAATAGCTCTAAACCAGCAAGGAGGAATCAAATTTATAGTTAAAATATTTTTGACTTAAAAAATTCTTTCCAGGAATTAATAGTAATGTCAAATTTATGCAAAGTCTTCTAGGGACTAGAAAAAAAAAATCGGTATCTTAAAGTACTTAAGTAACTTATTTTATGATGTTAGCATAAGCTTTATATCAAAACAAACAAGAAAGTTAAGGGAAAATGGAAAAAAGACCACACTTTCATGGACATAAATGCAAAATTTGTTAACAAATGATTAGCAAAACGAATTCCCTAAGTTGACAGAGGTCATATATCCTGACCAAGTTGATTTTGTTTCAGGAACTACAGGTGAGTATAGCAGAATTAAGGAGGAACATCAGTCACAACATGGATGAGGAGACATAGTTGCCAATGATATTCAACATCTTTTTTAAAAAGTGAAAATATTTTCAAATATTTGTGAAAATACAAAGTGAGATTTTCTTTTCTCTCCCAAGTATCAAGAAAAATGGAATAGCAGAATGGAGTAGAATTTCACCTAATCAGACCAACATATATGTGAAATAAAATTTATGAAAAAGGTAGAACTGTGGAACAGTAAAACATTGTCACTCTTCACAGTAAATAATATTGAGAAAATTGAATATCCATACAGAGAAAATAAAAACAATTTGAACACACTCCTCAGAACATTTTTTGAAATCTAGATGATGGATGGCATAATTAAAATAGGATGTATTATTAAACAAGACAAAAATGCACTAAATATAAAATAGATTGATAAGTTTTAATTAAGATAAAACTTCTGTGTATCAAAATATATCATAGCAAAGTTGGAAAAACAAAACACAAGCCAAATTGCAAGACAATACATTTGCAATACATGCAATAGTTAGAGAATCTATGTGCAGAATCAACAAACACCTACCAATCATTATATAAAGACAGTGAACCCAATAGAAAAAAATGCAAAATAATTGAGTAAGAACTTTATAAAAGAGAAAATCAAAATGAGTAACAAACACACTGAGAAATATGAAAATATGAAAATGTTCTATATCATTTGTAATGAAGAAAATCTTGAATGAAGACTAAAACCAAAATGATAGACATTGTACTATGATGCATATCTATAACCATGTATATCAATATATCTATATATCATAGTAGATTGAGTAACTTGGAAAGATAACATATAGAAACATAACAAAAGAAATAAGCTCAATCACATAATTTCATAGGGTTATGATTTCAGCTATATACAGTGTTATAATGCCTATATTATAAAATAAGAAAAGTGAATATATCTTATTAACACTATTTTCCTGCAGACATCTTTTTGAAGACGAAATATGTAAAATTAACATACGTGCACTCTAAAAGACAAATGATGATGAATTATTAGAAGTGATAAAATATAGTTTTAATGAAAATAAAATGTATAGGGCAGTGCTTTTAATAATCGCCATTCTAACTGGCATGAAATACTACCTCACTGTGATTTTGATTTGCATTTTTCTATTGATCAATGACAATGTGGTTTTCTTCATATGTTTTTTGGATGCATAAATATCTTTTAAAAATCCAATGTAGAGGAAAAGAAGAGCACACAAAAAATGTACCATATGATTCCACTTTTTAAAGTATCAAATTGGCAAAACCAAACTTACCTTGTATAAAGTTGCATATTTAGGTGGTTAAAGAAAGTGATTACTGCAAAGGTATACTATAATTATCCCTGTCAAGTGGATAATTGACATTTGCCAACTGAGGTTTGTCAGAAGGTTTTGGCAGAATTGGGATTTCTGACAATATTTTGTATCTTCAGACAGAAGGTTTTACTTGGGTATTTGATTTAAGATAATTTGTTCACTTGTGCATTTATGTTTTATACTTTTGTTTAAATGCCTTTTTTCAGGCACAATAAAACTTTCAAAGAACAAAAGAAATAGAATGAAAAATTGGAAGTGTCCAATCCCCCAATAATAAGACACATGTGATAGAATCAAAATGTTTTTCATTGATCATAACCAATGATGTTATTCTGCTGGAGTGTCAACTCTAGATATAAAATTATTAGGTAAAACAATTTTGGGTCTAGTTCTCTTGCAATGTATATGTCTTTGATAAAGAATTTTTGAATGGCAATTAATTTATGGCAGTTACTTTAATTAGAGTCTAGTAATAAAAATACAGCTGGTAATTTAAGAGATATATCACACTACCATTTATTAAGCTTCTTAAAATAGAAATTCAAAATATGAAAATGTAGTAGTGCAAATTATTTTTTTAACTATCTGCTATTCTTT
>NW_016811582.1:194929-197830 GCF_001698545.2 Rhinopithecus bieti | reverse complement strand
AAAATAAAATCACACAAAGTTGAAGTAAAACTATAAGGAATTCAAATATTTCTATTTTTTTCTGAAATGACCACATGAATATTTTCTTGAAGTACCTAGTATGATTTTTTTCTAGTGGAAATTCTGGTTTCCTTGCTTTGATGATCTTTTAGGCATATATTCAATATCTATAATACTGAAATTGTGGTGAATAATAAATAAAAATAAATATTCTACTCAACATGTTGAAATTCTACTTGTAAAAACTTGGTTTACATTCATTATAACATGAATATCTGCAGTGAAAATATGTAGAAATGAAATATTTCACGGTTTCAGTTATTTTAACTTTAACCTAACTTAAATACCACTAATAAATTTCTTTAACATCTATTTTAAAGAAATAAGCTACTTTCAACTCGTATTTTGTTTCAAAACCACTCTTCTTCTATAATATCAGTCAAATAAAATGTAAAATTTTGATACTTATTCAGATAGTTTTTTGATGTAATTGTGGATATTTTTCTATAAAATTGGTCAAATAATTTTACTTTTATGTTACAAAAGGTTTTTAATTACACTAACTTGTATAAGTCTACACCAACATGGAGTCACAAGAACTTCCTTAATTAATCAGGTTATACAGCTTTCTCATTCCATTACGTGAAACATGGGTCTATTATTTGTGTATCATGCCCTGTACAGGACTCTCTCTGACTTAATGAAGTTATGCTTAGTCACTTATGAGGAATAAGAATTTGATATTTGTTTCAGTTTATTTTTTTCCTGATTTGAACAGAAAGTAAGTAGATTATTTCATACATATTTTAATCATACGGTATTTGTTTAAAAACTTAGGAGAGACTAGATTTGATAAGAATGTATCTTTTTAAATACATTTCTCAAAATTTTATAATTTTGCCTTACTAAATAGACATAATTGTGAGAAGGTAAAATGATCTCATAGACATCAAGAGTATATCAGACAGATAGCTACATGGTAATATATAAGCTGCCCAAACAGAGAAAACAGTATTTTACATAATTAAGCATCTTAATTTCTTGACTTTTCAATCTCCAAGGAGAACATAAATACATAAAAGATGCTTTTAGTATTCCTAATTAAAAGGAATTGGTGCTTAAATAAATGAGACCTTTAGTTATTAACTCAAAAAAACATCGTGAATGAGACGTCGCTCAGGATTTGGCTCTCTGCTTGGCTATTGTTAGTGTATAGAAATGCTTATAATTTTTGCACATTGATTTTGTATCCTGAGACTTTGCTGAAGTTATCAGCTTAAGGAGTTTTTGGGCTGAGATGATGGGGTTTTCCAAATATACAATCATGTCATCTGCAAACAGAGACAATTTGACTCCCTCTCTTCTTATTTGAATATGCCTTATTTCTTTCTTTTGCCTGATTGCCCTGGACAGAGCTTCCAATACTATGTTGAATAGGAGTGGTGAGAGAGGGCATCATTGTCTTGTGCTGGTTTCCAAAGGGAATGGTTCCAGCTTTTGCCCATTCAATATGATATTGGCTATGGGTTTGTCATAAATAGCTCTTATTATTTTGAGACATATTTCATCAATACATAGTTTATTGAGAGTTTTTAGCATGAAGGAGTGTTGGATTTTATCAAAGGCCTTTTCAGCATCTATTAAGGTAATCACATGACTTTTGTCATTGGTTCTCTTTACGTGATGGATTACATTTATTGATTTGTGTATGTTGAACCAGGCTTGCATCCCAGGGATGAAGCTGAAGTGATCGTGACAGATAAATTTTTTGATGTACTGTCTATCCGACAAAGGGCTAATATCCAGAATCTATAAGGAACTTAAATAAATTTACAAGAAAAAAAATTAAAAAGTGGGCAAAGGATAAGAACAGACATTTCTCAAAACAAGATATTTATGTGGCCAACAAACATAAGAAAAAAATCTCATCATCACTGGTCATCAGAGAAATGCAAGTCAAAATCACAATGAGATACTATCTCACACCATTTAGAATGGCGATCACTAAAAAGTCTGGAAACAACAGATGGTGGTGAGAATGTTGAGAAATAGGAATGCTTTTACACTATTCGTGGGAGTGTAAATTAGTTCAACCACTGTAGAAGACACTGTGGTGATTCCTCAAGGATCTAGAACCAGAAATACCATTTGACCTAGCAATCCCATTACTGTGTGTATACCCAAAGCATTATAAATCATTCTACTATAAAGACACATGAACACATATGTTTATTGCAGCACTATATATAATAGCCAAGACTTGGAACACACCCAAATGGATAAAGAAAATGTGGCACATATACACCATGGGATACAATGTAACCGTTAAAAAAGAATGAGTTCACGTCTTTTGCAGGGACATGGGTTAAGCTGGAAACCATCATCCTCAGCAAACACAGGAACAGAGAACCAAACACCACATGTTCTTGCTCATAAGTAGGAGCTGAAAAATGACAACACATGGACACAGGGAGGGGAATATCACGCACTGGGGCCTGTCAGTAGGTTGGGGGACAAGGGAGGGAGAGCACTAGGACAAATACCTAATGCACTCAGGGCTTAAAACCCAGGTGATTTTTAGGGTTGATAGGTGCAGCAAACCACCATGGCATATATATACCTATGTAACAAACCTGCACATTCAGCACATGTATCCCAGAAATTAAAGTAAAACAGAAAAAAAAAAAAAATTGAGAGTTTCCTGAAAGCTAATAATAACCAGGATAAAGTAATTAGGGTAACATGTAACAACCATATTATAACACAATCTTTCAGAAGCAGGAAGACAGTGGTTTGTCTTTTGATAAGAGTGGTAGAAAATTTAGCATCTGTGTCTGCATTTACACACATAGAAAAAAAAAAAAAAAAAAAAAAAAAAACCTTTTTTTAAAATTTGGATTC
>NW_016811582.1:187341-194545 GCF_001698545.2 Rhinopithecus bieti | reverse complement strand
AAAAAAACCTGTTTTCTATAATTGGATTCCTGTCCCTTGAAGTTGAAAAAAAATAAAAAGTAGAACTAACCTATCTCCTGTTTTCTATCATTCCCTAGTATTACTACACACAACCCAATTATGACAGTACTGGTTGAGTACCTAGATACTGAAGCTTGAACTTTTGAACCTAAGTGAGTCTTTAAACCTCATAAAGTGGAATGTTTTTGTGTGTGCTTGTAGTGACGCACAGCCACCGAACCCCACCCCCCCACACACAATAAAGAATAGAAGTTAGAATTTCTGAAAGGCAAATATCTAAATATGAATTATTTTAACTAATAAGAGCTAAGTTTTTAGCCCTTTTCAGTCCCAGCTCTTAAAAGAAATATGAAGGTTATCTGTTTTTAGCCTCTTCACTATACTTTGTGAACAATGGTCTCAACTTTCCTTCTAGTATCATAAAATAGACACAGCAAGCTGCCTGTATTAGTCCATTTTCACACTGCTATAAAGACATACCTGAGACTAGGTAATTTATCAAGAAAAGAGGTTTAATAGATTCACAGTCCTGCATGGCTGGGGAGGCCTCAGGAAATTTACAATCATGGCAGAAAGGGCAGAGACAGGTCTTACATGGTGGCAGGCAAGAAAGAGAAGAGTGAGTAGCAAAGGGGGAAGAACCCCCAGTAAAACCATCAGATCTCATGAGAACTCACTCACTGTCACAAGAAGAACATAGAGGGAACTGCCCTCATGATCCAATCACCACCCACCAGGTGTCTCCCTAGACATGTGGGTATTATAGGCATTGCCATTTAAAATGAGATTTGGGTGGGGACACAAAGCCTAACCTTATCACTGCCATTAATCTTACAATCACAATCCAGTTCACAAAAACTATCAAAGATAGTGAACTTTGCAGCTTCCTCATCAGGAAGCTTGTGATACAGCTTTCCAGTTAATCAGTGATGATGAGATAATTGGAAATTATTGACAATTATATTTACAAAATTACAAAGGCATCTTCTTTTATTTTCTTTAAATTAAAAAATGTATTTTCCTTAACAGAATTTGTCTCATGTTTCTAAATTTTCTACTTATCACAGAATAATGCTAGGCTTATTCTGTTTTTTCTTTCTCATTGTCTTTTCTTGTAATATGTGTTCATCATTGGCTAGAATATAACTGATTTGTAATGTTTCCTTGTCACTACATATATGATTGTGACGTGGATAGAATCTTGTTTTTCTATGCTTACATTTGGTTAGTTCAAAAACATTGTTAAACCTGTTTTATATTTCCTTATTATTATGGGGTTGAGCACTGGAAAATAAATATCATAATTAAAAGCCAAGCAGCCTCTTATTTCACAGAAAAAATATTGACATAGAGCAGTGGAAAAAAAATGGTATGAACATATCACTTTTAAGTCACTGGAGTAAAGGTAAAAGGTATCAAATGAGTTTATTGTGTCTTAAGACCCGTGTGTTTAGAGAACAATCTAAGGTTAAGGCCAATAACTGGATGAATAAATTGAGAAAGCACAAATATTTGTACTAAAAATAGTAGTATGTGAAAAGGAGCAAAATAAAGCTCTCATAATCTCAGAATATCAGCACAAGTATGGGGAAACTAGGAAGAATGTGAACTAAGCAAAGATATAGAATGTGAGTAGAATGTAGGGACAAACCAATCAAAGCAATGCAGTATTTTATAAAGGCAAATTTTTTAGCTTATTAAGAAAATCATTGATTAGGAAGTAAAGAAGGTGTAATGCATGGAACACTATGCAGCCATAAAAAAGGATGAGTTTGCGTCCGTTGTAGGGACATGGATGCAGCTGGAAACCATCATTCTCAGCAAACTATCGCAAGAACAGAAAACCAAACACCGCATGTTCTCACTCATGGTGGGAACTGAAAAATGAGATCATTTGGACTCTGGAAGGGGAACATCACACACCAGGGCCTATTATGGGGAGAGGGGAGAGGGAAGGGATTGCATTGGGAGTTATACCTGATGTAAAGGATGAGTTGATGGGTGCTGATGAGTTGATGGGTGCAGCACACCAACATGGCACAAGTATACATATGTAACAAACCTACACGTTATGCACATGTATCCTAGAACTTAAAGTATAATAATAAAAAAAAGAAGGTGTAATGAATTTTATTGAATAAAATACAGAAATTGCTTAGAAAACAATACTACTATTAATTATTATAGGATTTGGATTTGATTGTGAACACAATATTTATAAACCAACAACAATGAAAAGAAAGGAGTGGAGACTTGAAAAGAGGACAGTTTTCAAACAGATAGAAGGACAAAGGATATAGGTCACTCATTTATAGACCAGTCTAAAAGAAGAACCTTAGCTTCCTTCTTAGAAACAGAATAGAACAATATGTTTGTGTGAATGGTAAGGTTATAAAACTCAATTAGTTGTAACTTTAGGGACATGTTGTAATTGCAAAAATTACCACAAATCATTCCTTTTTATCCAAGCCTTTTGGTTGTTTCCTACACACTGAATCTGTGCAGGTCAGGGGACTTTCTTTGGTCAATGCGACATCAGCAAATATTACACAAGCAGAGAGTGACAAGAGTTATATGCTGGGTCTTGATGCTATTGGAAAGCTAAGAACAAGTATGAGCATAAAATGAGATAGTATGCTGGAGGATGAGAGGTCAACTGGAGCAGATTTGAGTCTGCCAGACTACATTCAGCTTGGCCCTGCCTGTACTGGCAGTTGACTACAGATGCTTGAATGATCCTCAGTTGTGATCAGCTGAACCTGAACCAGAGCAGAAGGTGTGCCTATGTGAGGCTAGCCCAGATTTCCAGATTGCAAAATTGTAACCTCAAGAAATGGTCATTGCTTTAAATATTTTGCAGCAAAAGCTAACTTATTTAAGCATTAAAATGAATTATTCTGAATGTGGTTAAGTAAATAAATGATCTGTAATTCCCAATCTTATCCTCATGTTCTCTAGACATGGTTACAAAATGGGTGAAAACCAAAAATTGATAGGAAGCTCCTGACACTTTGTCTATTGTTAAGGGTGACAAAGGCCTATGAACATTTTAGTGACACAGACTTACTGCTTAAAAGAATGCTCTGGAGCCTGCTGTGCAAGTCAAACATATCATCTGAACATACCTGCTGACTCCTCTCCATCTGGAAGTCATGGAACAAAAAATGTACCTTTGTTCATAGAGCGGGAATCTCTTTCCTATCTCAATTCGAAACAGAAAAAGACAAGTATGTCACAGCACACCTTGATGCTAACCTTTGCCAGCAGCTCCAGGTGGAAAAGTTAGACTCTAATTGTTAAGAATTTTATACTCTTTGAAAGCAGGCTGTTCTTTAATGAGAGTCATGAGTACTGAAAAGAAACTCACTTTGCATCTTTTCCTTTTATTGCAATGGGGTTAGGACTATTAATGATATATGCAACAAATAATTCAACTCCTTTAGAATAGTTAAGGCATGGAGGAAATAAATCAAGAACAATTTTATTTTTAAGGATATTTGAGGTACACAAGAGGATATAATCTCTACAGAAATTTTAGAAATGAAGAAATGAAAACGAAAGGACAAATTATTGAACAACTGAGGCAGCATTTTGGAAACTCATTTTTCCTGAGGGTTAAATTTTCCTCTTGTGTGAGAAGATAAATTCACCACTGTTCTGATTTGTCAATCACTAGAATCAGAGCAGTATATGAAATACAGCAATGATTTGTAACAGGTCAGAGACTGTAAAACACAGTGACTAAAAGATGATTCATAGAATGAGATTAATATAATGAAATAATATCTGTTCACTGCTAGGTATGTGATTTTTCAGATTTTCTAAATTTATTTGTGCCTCTTTTATTATTTGCAAAATAGCATAAACAGAAACATTTGCTGAGTAAGATTCTGTTACTATTTATTTATATAAATTTATGAGAGACCAAGGGTAATTTTGTTAATGGGTAAATTTGTTAATAGGTAATGCATAGATTGCGTAGTGGTGAACTCAGAGGTTTTAGGGTATTCATCCTTCAAAAATAACTACATAGTACCCATTAAGTAATTTCTTGTCTTCCATTCCCA
This sequence comes from Rhinopithecus bieti, assembly GCF_001698545.2. Lineage (NCBI taxonomy): Eukaryota > Metazoa > Chordata > Mammalia > Primates > Cercopithecidae > Rhinopithecus > Rhinopithecus bieti. Next base: position 190,457 of record NW_016811582.1, on the reverse strand, counting down.
CTCCCTCCCACCCTTCTGAGTCTCCATTGCATATCATTCTCTATGTCCATGTGTAGATATTATTTAGCTCCCATTTTAAAGTGAGAACATGCAGTATTTGCTTCCTGTGTCTCAGTTGTTTCACTTAATGTGATGGCCTCCATTTCCATCCCTGTTGTAGCAAAGTCATAATTTCATTCTTTCTAAGGCTGAATAATATTCATAATATGTGGTATATATATCACATTTTCTTTATGCCACCACTTGTTGATGGACATGTAAGCTGATTGCATATTTTGCTATTGTGAATAGTACTTCAATAAACATACAAGTACAGGTATCTTTTTGATATAATAATTTTGGGAGGGAGGTAAACACCCAGTAGTAGGATTCCTGAATCAAATATCAGTTGGGAGTTGAGATTATGCATGCAAATGTCTTAGCTCAGTTCATGATGCAAGAAAAGCATTTAACTAAAATTTTATCTTTTGGAGAAGTATTGTTGATAGTTATTATATTCCCAAATTTAAAAATGTAAGGAGTGATTTAAGATCCATATACATTATTTCTACAAATATCAATTTACATGTTATATATAAATTCCTTAAATGAGTTACTAAGTGTAACTGTTGACAATGATGTTACAATTTTAAAATCAATTTTAATAAATTTTTCTGCTAATTTTATGTCTTAATCAAATTCTGAAGGCAAAAAGCAGTCATATATTCTCATCACTGATTTGCTTGTTCTTAAGGTGAAGCAGTAAGATGACATAGTTATAATGTACTGATGCATTGAGTATACAAAGGGAACTAGTGTTGCTCTGTCAGATATTTGGGCAGAATTATTAATTAGGATTAGATAAATTTTAACTCCTAGCCAAATTTCTACTTGGAATTAGTGTGCCTCTATCTGATATTTGGGCAGAATTAATGGTTACGATTAGATAAATTTTAACTCCTAGCCAAATTTCTATTTGTCATCTCATTTTCATTGAGGAAGGAAGCCTATTAGAGATTTTACAATGTAGCAACAATTTTAATTCTTAAAATTCAGAAATGTCTGTAAGATAGAAGAACATAATCAATGAAAATTTAGCCGATGACTAAAGTGTGACAGTATTGAAGCTGGCTCACACTGTGTCACAAGGCGACCGTGCTCATCTCTTCCCAAGTCCAGGTTCTATGGCATCATCTTAGTAACTTAACATTAACCAAAATGAGAGTATTTACACCTTGAAAGTTGGCAAATTACAAATAGTTGAGGGCACATTTCTAAATGGATCTGAAAGCCAACAAATTGTCTTCACAGAGCCCATGAAAGAAAGTTTATCATATAGGAATACTGACTATACACCGTGAGCCATGGAAGTTGAAGTGGATCAGTGATTTCTTCATACCACAGAGCAGCTGATCTACCAACATGAACCAGAGTGTGCATTCTAGTAAAACCGGGAGCTGTGAGTTTGTGTGGGTGTGCGCGAATGTGTGTGTATGTGAATGTGTGTGTATACTGAAATAAATATGGAAACAAACTCTTAACATTTCAGTACCAAAGTAGCCTTGCTATTGAAATACATCCTCAACTAGTCTTACAACCACCAATGAACTTAACCCTGAAAAAAAGTTTTCCCATTTTATGAAGCCTGGGAAACCTCAAATATCATGAGTTTTGATAGTGTGATTGGAGTAAATCAGTAGAAATTTGCCCCTCAAAGGAGACATAAATCCTTGCAGGGAAAGATAGACCAGCTGTTGTGTCACTCAACAAAAATCTGTAAAGAGTAGGAGTGCTGTGAGACAGTTCAGTGAACTCGAGTCTCATTCAAAGGTGTATATCCCAGCAATGGCAGAGTTTGAAAGTAAACAATGGCAGCACAGGTGAACTTATGGATGCAGTTAAGATGCCTTTGGGAATTGTAACAAATACTTTTATTTATGGTGTAGGATATCTACATGGATACACACTTTTGGAGAACAATATTTGATCCATCATGAAAGCAAAATTAGAGTACTGATATTAATAATATCTTTTCCCCCCAAATACTAGTGAGGACTTTAGTTATCCAGATCACACTGGGGTGGTTAAAAAAGTAAATCAGAATAGCATAAATCTAATAATGAATTGTTTCTTAAATAACTAATGTTGATACTATTTAGGTTTTGAACTTCAATAATCCTAAAAATCATTTATATATTTTAAATTTCATAGGATAAATAACTGATACGATATTCACACATAGACATACACAAATACACATACATGTAAGACAAAATAGTTCTCTTTAGCTCTGTCTCTGAAGCTGTTAATACATTTTATAGGATTAGCTAATATAAGCTTATAAATATAAATAGTAATCACACAAACTCAAGAGTGTGTCTCATTATTGTATGTATGTTATGCCAGCTGATATATAATATTTTTCATACAAAATAAAATTTTAATATTTTTATCCTTAAAAGATAATCAAAGAGGAAGTTTGGGTTGTTATTTTTTTAGGTAATAAGAGCCAGATGGTTGGTATTAAACATTTACTCTTGGGTGTTCAATGTGATATCAAGGAATAAGAAAGCAAAAGGCCATGTCTTTCAAAGAAAAAGCAAGGTTGGGTACATCCATCCAACAGTAGGGTAAGTTTACTTAAGGGATCTCATTTGTGCTGAGTGCTACATTAAAATCTTCAGGGTTAAATTAACCTCCTGGCTGGAAAAAGACAAACAACAAACTTGTTGTTTAAACAAGAAATATACAGAAACAGTGTAGTAATAAAGACTGAATTTCTCTCAAAATAATAATTTAGTTTACTTTTTTGAAGAGACAAATAATATTTTTCTCCACCACATATGAATCTCAAAGTATTCTATTGGAATCTGCTCCAACTCACCACTAAAGATGCTATTGAGTTCAAGCTGTAATGTTAGTAGACCCTTATGTAGGAATTCACTGCCTAAATATGTGTCTTAATATTTCTGGACCAGTTTTATGTGATATTTTGTGAAAGTCACTTTGTGTCACTTTGTACTTTAATTTAGTGTTTTCACATAGAAATGCCTAATAAGCATATTGTGTGAACTAGCTTGTTGCTAGGAGTTATTATTTCGTTCAATAAATAATTTTTCCTTACTATTTTACTTTCT
>NW_016811582.1:171729-183116 GCF_001698545.2 Rhinopithecus bieti | reverse complement strand
ATGTGTCCCAGAGATTCTGGTATGTTGTATCTTTGTTCTCATTGGTTTCAAAGAACATCTTTATTTCTGCCTTCGTTTCATTATGTACCCGGTAGTCATTCAGGAGCAGGTTATTCAGTTTCCATGCAGTTGAGCGGTTTTGATTGAGTTTCTTAGTCCTGAGTTCTAGTTTGATTGCACTGTGGTCTGAGAGACAGTTTGTTATAATTTCTGTCTTTTACATTTGCTGAGGGGTGCTTTACTTCCAACTATGTGATCAATTTTGGAATAGGTGCGATGTGGTGCTGAGAAGAATGCATATTCTGCTGATTTGGGGTGGAGAGTTCTATAGATGTCTATTAGGTCCGCTTGTTGCAGAGTTGAGTTCAATTCCTGGATATCCTTGTTAACTTTCTGTCTCATTTCCTAACATAAAGATATGATAAATATTTGAAGTAAGAGGTTTCTTGCCTAGAAGATCAGAGGTTGTCTGCAGTTTCAAGGGCTCTGTGTGAAAGTGACAGTAGATAAGGTTTGAGGGAGAGGAAGATATCTATTTGTCTGAATGCTGCATAAAAATTTCTGTATTAACTTGGAATTGATTGGCTAGAATACGAGATGAGAAGAGATGCTGTGGAAGGAAAATCATTGGTTATTTCATTTGTTGTGGGAGCTGACATTAAAGTTCAGTATTTAACAATATGTTATCTAGAGTTGGGAAAGCTGAAACTGCACTTCTTACCCTCCTGTTGGGAGACACATAGGACAATTGCCAGAAACTCAAATGAAATACCCCCTACTTCTTAATTTAAAAGTTGTCTTCTCCTTCTTTAAAATATGTTTGTATGTAGGAACAGATAACCAAATACCACATGTTCTCATTTGTATGTGGAAACTAAACATTAAGTACTCGTGGACACAAAGAAGGGAGAAATAAATACTAAGGCCTACTTAAGGGTAGAGGGTGAAAGGAGAGTAAGGATAAAAAACTATCAGGTATTGTGCTTATCACTTGGCTGACAAAATAATCTGACACCAAATCTGCACAACATGCAGTTTATCTATACAACAAACCTGCACATTTACTATGAACCTAAAATAAAAATCTAACAAATTGATAAAATATGATAAAATAGTTTACAGAAGACTGTGCCTTGGGTACCAACAAAATAATGCCCAGTCAGCAGTAACAATGGAAATAGTTTCTGGTTTTATTCTCTGCTATGGCTGGAAGCTTTGGAGAAAGAGACAGAGAGACCACCAGTTTGTGGGCAAGACCTGCAAATTTAGGTACCATTTATTTCTATATTCGTAGCCACTTCTTGCTAAATGTCTGGAAAAGTCCACTTTTTTTCTGTCAGCATAGGTTAAGGAGTCTCAAGTGTGGTTATGGAGCTGACTTTTTCTTTTTTATAGTTCATTTTTTCTTCTCTATACCTGACTCCTAGAATACATTGTGTCTGATTTTTATGTAAAAGTGAAATGTCATCATTTACATGATGTGTACCACATTTATGCTTAATTAACATGTAAAAAATATAACCTGTGTCAGGTTACCATTACTATACATTCTGTTTAAATTCTATACTTTAACCTAATTGAGAAACACGTTCATCTCATATATAATTCCTACTGTATTTTTTAGCTCTTTGCCCATACACATATATACCATAAATATATCTCCCAAATTAAAAGAAAACACTGGAACTTAATTTACACTATCTTATTGCAAAAAAAAAAAAAAAAAAAAAAAAGTGATAAAGGATAAAACATTTCAAGAACTAATAAACACCTAAATTGACATGTTAAAGCTGTTAGAACTGAATTAAAACATATGGATTATAAGCTTTTAAATGGCTTCTAAGACACAGACCCAGGAACCCATTTCAAGCAAAATTGAAAGCAACCATTCTGAAGTTAAGAACAGTAGTAGTTTAATAGCTCCCAATAATGTCTCTTTGGAACAAGGCAATTAACTGCTACATCCAACGAAAATTGCCATGGGAATTTAGGTAGGTACAGTGTAATTAACTAAATTAGAAGTAATGGAAATGTTACACTTAAGCAGTAGTAAGAGTGCATAGAGATTTGATACACTGTGATAGTTTGTGGTCCATTTGAACTCCTACATACAATTAAAAGACATTTCTTCTAAAAGATCAAGGGATTTTATCAGAGAAAATCACAGCTGCTTGCCAGCTCTTTTCCTAATGAGCTTTAAAATGTCTATTTTGTACATGTGCCAATTGGCCCCATTTTGCCTTTAGGCAGGTGGCTGATGCCATGCTCATGTCTCTCCTAACAGTGTTGCAGTGGGAAGCGACATCGTCCTTTTAATCTAGTCCCAGATCCAAACTCTTGAAGTTAGTAAGTTAGTAAATTTCCAGTAGGTCCAACGGAAATGACATTCAGGATCTAGTTAGACAGCAAAAGATATTAACATTAAGCTAAATTTAGTTTCAAGTAAAAAAAATTTTTTTTTTTTTTTTTTGGAGACGGAGTCTTGCTCTGTCATCCAGGCTGGAGTGCAGTGGCGCGATCTAGGCTCACTAAAAACTCCGCCTCTCGAGTTCACGCCATTCTCCTGCCTCAGCTTCCCGAGTAGGTGGGACTGCAAGTGCCCACCTGTATTGTATTTTTTACTAGAGAGGGGGTTTCACCGTGTTAGCCAGGATAGTCTCGATCTGCTGACCTCGTGATCAGCCTGCCGCGGCCTCCCAAAGTGCTGGGATTACAGGCGTGAGCCACAGCGCCCAGCTGTCTAGTGATTCCTAAGACTATTACCTTACTGCAGAATTATTACCTTTCAATTATGGCCTTTAGATTTATTTTTTAGGGAATCCATAATAAAAAAATGTATTTATACAGATGTCATAAAAAAAGGATTAAAAATTTTACTACATTTGTGTTTTTTATGCAGAATAATTTTCTTAAATATTTATCCATTTGTTAAATTATCAAAAGTGTAGGCCAAAGAAATTGTTATAGTCAGATGAATTTCAGCCATTCATCTCCCTTCCCCCCAAATGTTACTGAAAACACATAACAAAGACTAAGTTTGAAAGAATTGATTTTGCCTGAGCTTTGAGCTGTTTTCTGAAAGCTCTGCTGCACATTGCAATCATATACACAAATCTAACCACAGTGTATTCCTAAAGGGGTTGTTTGTAAGAAACCGAACAAAAAGTGGTATGGTCATCATAGATGGAATGATTGTCATTCAGCTTTTTTTAACCAAAATAATTAATAGAATTATATTGTTCATAATACATGAAACAGATATGAAAAATAAAATGTAAGAGCAAATCAATATGTTGCTGTTCATCCACAAAATAATGTGTTTTTTTTTTTTTTGCTTTTTTTTTCATTTTAAAAGAATTTCACTGACTCTCCATTCAGAAAACCACTGTTAAATTTCAGTTGTTCATATAACCTCCAAATATTATCTATGCCTGAATACAATAAAGCTGCTCACCCAGGAGAATATTCCACCATTCCTAGTCTTTTCAAATTCTAATTAAATTATTTTTGTGTTATCATTGTTGTTAATGTGTTTATTGCCTATCTCCTTTCAGCTGAATATTAAACAATGGGATCCAACATTTTATTTTTTTTTTTTTGAGAGGGAGTCTCACTCTGTCCCCCAGGTTGGAGTACAGTGGTGCGATCTCAGCTCATTGCAAGCTCTGCCTTCTGGGTTCAATTCAAGCAATTCTCTTGCCTCCGCCTCCTGAACAGCTGGGACTACTGGTGTGCACCAGCTTGCCCGGTTAATTTTTTATTTTTAGTAGAGACGGGGTTTCTCTACTAAAACCCCATCTGTTTTGGTCAGGCTGGTCTCGAACTCTTGACCTCAGGTGATCTGGCCTGCTCGGCCCCTCAAAGTCCTGGGATTACAGGTATGACCCATGGTGCCTGGCCCAAACATTTTTCTTTTATGTCCTGCTGCATTATCCAGTACTTTAACATGCCTAGAATGCAATACCTGATATTCAGTAAATATAGTTTATGAAAATATAATAAAGTGTTCTCATTATCATTTAAAATTATTCTAACTTGTTAAAGGCAAGTAATTAATTTATATTTCTTTCCCAATTGCATTTTAGTTTAATTTTTATCATAATTGTATAACATTAATCGAAATATATTAATAAGAGCAATATCATTAGTTAAGTCGTATTTTTATTTGCTACAAAATTACTAACAAAAGCACATAATATAGTAACCAAATTAAAAAATGTGAAAAAAGTCAGATTCAAACATAGCTTTCACAGAATTATGTCAAAGCCCTGTTTCTTAATGGAAAACAATATTTAAAATTGTACATATGTTAGTTAGAGTTCTTGTGAGTTAGACAAAACTTTAGAGAAAGAGAAGTTGTTTTTACATACAAAAGGTGGAGTAATAGCTGTTAACAGACTTCTTATCTACAGCATTAAAAGGCAGAAAAAAATATATTTAAAGAAGTCAGAGAAAAACAAACTGTGACACCAGAATTTTCTATCTGGCTAAATTTAAGAAAATATCATATTTACAAAATGATAAAGTTTTCAGAAAATGTCACCCATAATGTTTTCTCTTTGTTTACCTAAACCTTGTATTCTTAGAACACAAGACACACATCATCAATGTAATACAAAAATGACTGAGAAAATTAAATCAGAATCTTGGACCTATTAAGTGTGAGTAATTCATAAGCAGCAAAAAATGAAAGACTACACATTGACAATTTACTACTTCTATGTAAAAATAGTTCTTTGGCACATAAATTCAAACTACTATGCCCTGGTGATACTTACAGTTCTGAAAAACTTCACTGTGTTTTTTGAACCTTGAAACATGCTCCTATAATATTAAAGACAAGGAAAACAATCTTCCAAATTTACTAGGGCTAGAGACAAGGAATATTCTCATTAACTCAAATCGATTTTACACAATCTACAGTTAAATAGAAAGGTATAATTTTGTCCTGGCCCATTTTACTCTTCAACATTTGATACTCTGTAATTCTAAAGAGATTTATTATATAAAATACTCTGCATGTGATGCAATTTTGTTTATTCACTAATATATCTCTGCCCTGAAATTTTTACCTCCTTTACAATGTACTGAAAAGACAAAGAAATAAAATAAATTTCTGTTAAAATTGTTGATTCAATGGTTGTAACTATATACTACTGATGCTTGTATTTTATTTGGAAGTCTTTTACAGGCCAAACACTACTAGAAACTTTGGAAATTTAATATAATTAAATAGGCAAATGCATTACAACTATCTTTTTTTGGTTTCAGATATAATTAAATAAACATAACCTAAATTCTAAAATAGTTACTGAATATTTGTTCTGTTAAAATAGCTAAACAATGTAGGATATAAACTTAAAATAAATATAATGCTTTCATAAAGTTACAAAACAAAGAGTAGCTAGTTAGAATAAATATTTTGGAAAATATGCATCTTTATAAAAATCAATAGAAATCATTATTTTCTCAAGTTTGTAAAAAATTTAGAAATGAGGAGGTAGGCATAAATGTTCAATTTTAACTAATTTTTAAAATAGATACTATATTTCTGTACTAGTCCATGATAACACATTGTCAATACTCAATTGATTTCCAGTATATTATCTTGCACATAGTATGAATAGTACACATTTGTTTAAAGGTAATTTAAAAATAAGAAGCAATAAACTTAAATTTTGAAAAATAGGTAGGAAATGCTAGGGTTTCCTACACTATTACTTTGTTTTGGTGACATTGAGAAGTTACCATTGTATATTTCTACTCTTACAAGTAAAAGACATTGAAATAAAAACTCATGTTACTCTTCCTTAGACGTATAATTTGGGCACATGTATTTATCACTGAAATCCCCATGGCCTACGAATGCAATATTTAAATTATTTATACCAATACAAATTCAGAACATAGAGCCTTCATGCATCTTTAAGAAAATAAATTCCACTTTTTAAATATTTTTGAACGTAAGTACAATATCAAATTATTTTACATGTGTTCTCATTCAGATTACATCATTAATATAAGTTTTGAAATTTAGTTTTAACTATTATTTTGGTAAAGGCAATGTTGAATCTTTCTTTGAAAAAAATGTTGAGTAGCTCTAAAGATGGCATTGTATGTATTTTCAGTTGCTTATGTTAAAACACGTCATACTGCCCTTCCAAATCTTTCTCTTCACATCACTGACATGACGGAAACTTGGCATCAATATACACAGAAAAAAAGAAATTGTATTAGTTGCTAATAATAGATAATACTTTCTGTTCTTAGTACAGCTTTAAGTTCATAGCACATATTAATTTACTTAATTACCACAGACATCTTATTTGGGTGGTACTAGTATTATTACATTATCAATCTTACCTAACAGTAGACAAAATAGAAATAGTCGGAACTAAAGTAATTTCCTCAAGGTCAAACAATTTGAAAAGGACAGAGGCACAACTCAAACCCAGATGGTCTGGCTCCAGATATAGTACTTTTATTCTCTAATTTTCACTAGCTTTCTAAAGTTTTTAACATATATTAATAGAATCACAATGTCCTGTTGCTATATTGCAATTAAAATGATAACATGGAGTGTTTAAATTGGCAGTGATATTGCCTTCACTTTTTATAACATATTGGAGCATTTAACATGTGGCAGCTAAATCTTAATTACTTTTGGATAAAAAGATTTCTGTTGTAGATTTTTACTCTATGCCCACAGTTTCAGAAAGAATATTTTCATTAGAAATTGACTTTAATTGATGTACACTAGTAATCCTGGTAAAGAAGAAAATAACTAGCTACTTGAATTATGTTTTTATTGATCCATCTTACTGTACATTATGCCGTACCAATTTTTGAAGAATAAGATGCTGTCAAACTAAATACTTTATAATTTTACTAAAAACAAATAGCTATACTTTTGCCTTCAGGTTACAAAGACAACTAGGTAAATAGTAAACCCTGAGCTATTTGATATTAATATTTGTTATTAAAAACATCTATTTTATCTAATTAAATTTTTGTTCTTAAAATATTTAGATATATAACTTTATTTGTCCATTTCATTCCAACTTGATACCTGAGCTTAACGTCTCTGTTTTTTATGTTATTCCAATTTATCTAATTCAGTGCTAAGTCTTACTTTATGATAAATTACAAAACACCTAAAAATATAAAATGTTATCCACAATCATTGCTACATTTTTTCTGAAATCCAATTTGCAGAAGACTGAATCAAATACAACTCAAAGCCAGAGATACTAAATTGATATTCTCATCAGATTGGAAAGCAGCACAGTAGTGAAGAAATAGATCTGAACTCAGAGTACCATGAGAGGTTGATAACAGTTCCAGTTCTGTAAATGACTCTTTGTGTAGATATGAGAAGCATCACTTAAAGTTGTTGACAAGCTATCTTCCTGTTCAATAAAAGACCCCAATTAAATATTCTCTATACCCATTCAAAAATCTAAGCCATTATAATTTGAGTTTCTATATTTTACATGGTTTTAGTCTTACACCTGGTTTTAGAACTAAAAGTATATTTTCATATTCCCTGTACTAAAATAGCAAGAGCAGCCACGTTCTCTTTATGTACATGTGAAATATTTAAGTGCAAAGTAAATATTCACTTAATATCTAAAACCAAACCAACATCTTCCCATTTAACTGTAACTCCACTATCAATGTCCCTGTCTTTGTAATTTGCTTCTCCATTATCATAGTCTCCTCAATATAAAACCTGACAAGTCATCTCAAATTTACTTTTGAATGACCAAGTCCTATAAATTTTTCATTTGAAATATGTTTCTTAGGGATCTGTTGGTCTGCTTGTAATGTTATTAACATAATACCTTGCTTGGGTAATTTACAGCAAACAGAAATTTATTTCCCATTTAGTTATAGATGCTGGAAAGTACAAGGTCAAGGCATTGGTAGCTTCTGTACCTGGTGAGGGACCTTCCATAATGACATCCCTCCTTTCAAAACAGCACTTTGTTGTTGCTTCTCCGAGAGGGAAATAACACTGTATCTTTATATATTAGAAAGGCAAGAGGGTACTTACTTTAACCTTGAACTCTTTTGTAAGCCTGCCAATCCCATTCGTGAGGATCGAGGCCTTATGATACAATTGTCTACTAATGACCATACCTCTCAACTCTGTTGCCTTAAGGATTAATTTTTCACAAGAATTTTTCAGGAAACAGCATTATTCAAGCCATAGCAGTATTCTTCCATTGCCAGTTCTTTCTACCAACTCCCACTTCAATATACATATTTATTCATAATACAGCTTCAAATACTGTATTATGTTGCAATACTCCTGACTCCATTCATTTTCCAAACAACCCTGTAAAAGCTGCCAACTCAATACTACCTTTGTAATCTTAATTCTTTTCATAAAACCCATAACATAACATTTTCATTGCCCCTTCCTTAATTTTTCTTTAAATATCTTAAAATCTTGGGTAAATTAAGCAAAAAACATTTATAACAATGTTCAAATGTATGCTAAAGGAATATAGGTATGTAGAATATGTGCAGCAGTAAAATAGTAAACACTCAAATCTATAACATTTACATTAGTTTATAATGCACATTGTAGCCAATATTTATCAAGATGCCATGCTCAGAAATTGTTTCAAACCAGTTGGATTTAAATTTAAGATAATTTCTTCATAGTCACTTTCAGAGTGATAAATTCAGTAGGTAATAACCTACATACTTTATAAAATTCACTACTATTGCTTTACAGAAATACCGGAGGAGAGGGAGTATATTATGCTGACTTACGCATTTTCCTACACATGAGCACATCGCTAGCTCTCTTAACTGAGAGAGCCAGGCTCTACTAACACATTCCACCACACATGCTAGTTTCTTGTATTTGCTTGTTAGTAGAAGAACGCCCCGGTTTCAGCCATGTTAAGCCAGAATGGTCTCAAACTCGCTGACCTCGGATCCGCGCCGTCCAAGCGCTCCCAAAGTGCTGGGATTACAGGGCTTGACACCGCGGGCCCCGGCCCGAGGAGTTTTTCTCCGTAGATTTCTCTCTTAATTTTTAAGTGTGTATTAATAATATATCCTGAAGGGGAATTATTTCTTTCAGCAAATCTAAAATAATTTAATCTTAACATTATGTTCAAAATATTTAAAAGAGGCAATTTATTTTAATAATGCTTCATTAGGGCTCCATGTTCTGAGTCTTTATAGATATAGATAATTTAAATGTTGCATTTGTGAGTGGTGGAAATTTTAGAGATATATATGCTCAAATTATGCATGTTATAAAGAGTTACAGGTTTTTATGTTAATACATTTTACTTATAAGAACAGAAGACAGTAACTTCTCAATGTCACCCAAATAAAGTAATAGTATAGAAAATCCTATGGTCGCTTCCAAGATGGCCAAATAGGATCAGCTCTGGTCTACAGTTCCCAGGGAGATCCGCACAGAAGATGGGGGATTTCTGCATTTCCAACTGAGATACCTGGTTCATCTCATTGGGACTGGTTGGACAGTGGGTACAGCACACAGAGGGCAAGCTGAAGCAGGGTGGGGCATTGCCTCACCCTGGAAGTGCAAAGGGTTGGGGAATGTCCCTTTCCTAGCCAAGGGAAGCTGTAAATGACCTGGAGAAGCAGTAAACTCTTGCACAAATATTGTGCTTTTCTGATGGTCTTCACAATGGGCAGACCAGGAGATTGCCTCCTGTGCCTGGCTCAGGGAGTGCCACACCCAGGGAGCCTTGCTCACCACTAGAACAGCAGCCTGAGATCAACTTGGGATGCTGGAGCCTGGCAGGGGGAGGGGCATCTGCCATTGCTGAGGCTGGAGGAGGTGCTTCTATGCTCACAGTGTAAACAAAGCAGCAGGGAAGCTCCAACTGGGTGGAGCCTACCATAGTTCAGCAAGGCCTACTGCCTCTCTAGATTAGACCTCTGGGGGCAGGGCATATCTGAACAAAGGATATCAGATAGCTTCTCCAGATTTAAACGTCCCTCCTTGACAATTCTGAAGAGAGTGGTGGTTCTCCCAGCATGGCATTTGAGCTCTGATAACAGACAGACTGCCTCCTCAAGTGAGTCCCTGACCCACATGTAGCCTGACTGGGAAACACCTCCAGTAGGGGCAACAGACATCTCATATAGGCAGGTGTCCCTCTGGGAAGAAGCTTCCAGAGGAATGATCAGGCAGCAATATTTGCTGTTCTGCAGCCTCCACTGGTGATACCCAGGCCAACAAGTTCTGGAGTGGACTTCCAGCAAACTCCAACAGTCTTACAGCTGAGGGAACTGTTACAAGGAAAACCAACAAACAGAAGATTCAATCAAGCGGGAGAAATGATATTAGTGGTTGAAGACCAAATTAATGAAATAAAGTGAGAAAACAAGATTAGAGAAAAAAAGAGTGAAAAGAAACGAATAAAGCCTCCAAGAAATAGAGTACTGTTGAAGTCTGCGTGTTTCCTAAACACAGGAATGAACACACAAGACAACACAAGACAAGACAAACATGGCAGCCGCCCTGAATGGCATGCTCTGCTTTATTTTATACAGTTATTTGTGGAATGTTGCCAAGTCACAAGACACATTGTTGTTTTTCTGACCTTTCCCTGACTTTCTGGATTTTAAAGATGTTTACACATAAACAAGCCCCCAGGGTCTGCCATTTGCAGCTGGCTCCTTTGTCCTCCCTGCAAGACTCAAGACAAGAGCAGGACTCATCAGGAATACCCTGCTTCATTTGCAAGAGCAGGACTTATCGGGAATGTCTCGTTTGGGGGCACATAGTCCTCTACATTTCCCCTTTCTTTATTTACAAGTTTGAATTTCTTTCAGAACCATCATTACATGTTGGGCTCACTGGGATTCGGTGTTTGCCCTTTGGCACTGTCTCCAGCAGACTGTGAAAATGACAAAAACAAGAACAACAATCAATACATTGCTAGAAACAGAGGTCAGCAAAGTTTTTACAGGGCTCATAGGGTTCAAAGACCTCAAACTTTGTGCGATATCAGTCATCAAATCTGCACCAGTCAGCAATGGTAACTGATTGTGAAATGTTTCAGAAATGTTCTGTGTTAATTCTTGTATTTCTAGGGAAAGATTATTATGACCAATTAAAAGTCTCTTTATCTCAGTCCAATTATGTACAGTGCTGTTAAAAGGAACAGGAGTAATACAAAATTGGGTAGTGTTCCAATCACATTTTAACAAAGCTCGGGTATTTAACACTGTTAGCTGATCTTCCAACCAAGAAACCACTTGCTCCAGATTATCCACTCATTCAGTCAAATGAGCATCTATGTCTCGTTGCTGCTGCCACAACAAATGTGATTGTTTATGCCATTGTTGCACAAATTCTGCATTTTGTATACTCTGGGGTAGAGCTA
>NW_016811582.1:169537-170771 GCF_001698545.2 Rhinopithecus bieti | reverse complement strand
GGGCATTATCAGTTTTTAATTTAGTAGAGACTCCCATAACTGCAAAGCAAGTAAGTAAATGAGTAATAACAGAGTTAGTCTTTTCAGAGGGTAATGGCGTAGCCCACTGGAAATGTGACCACGTATCAATAGTATGATGAACATATTTTAAACGACCAAAGGAAGGAACATAAGTTACATCCATTTGCCAAATGTGATTTTTTTGAATGCCTCGAGGATTAATACCTGGACTTAAAAAGGGTGCAATAATAGGAGCACAAGATGGGCAGGCTCTGACAATAGCTCGGGCTTGATGGTGTGTTATAGAAAATCGCTGTTGTAATCGTAAACTATTAGTATGATGTGGTTGGTGCTCATTCTGAGCCCGTTAGAAGTAAGAGTTACAAATATTACAAGGGGTTTGAGGCCAGTCTTGTAGCAAAAAGTTCCACAATAATCATAGTAAAGGCAGAGATATGACTATGGTTATAGCGAACAGCCCAAGCCTCATGACTAGGATAATGCTGAGAAAAAGAATCAGTATACTCAGTGCAAGTCACTTGCCAACCCTCATGAGTTTCCAACAGAGATTCAATGTATTGATTAGATAATCGGGTAATAATTTTTATAGGGTCAGCACCAAGCATCTGATGAGCTCGATATCGTCCTTTAATAATTAATTCAGCTAATTTATCAATATATGGGTGAATTTTCTTAATGGCTCTATTAGCCAAAAACAGCCACTCTAGAATACTATTATCTTGGTGTAAAACAGCTGTTGGTGAATGGGGAGTATGAAAAAGACACAACGAAAGTGGAAGATTGGGAGCAATATAATCAAGGTGAGTTTCATTAATTCTGTTTTCTACAAATGACAATTCTTCTTCTGCTACAGGGGATAATTTACGAGAACTATTTAAACCTGAATCTCCTTCCAAGGTAGCAAATAGATGTCACAATTTGTAAGTAGGGATGCCTAAGGTGGGGCAAAGCCAATTTATGTCTCCTAGCAATTTTTGAAAATCATTGAGTCAAAACTTGATCTCTTCGAATTTGAACTTTTTGTGGCCGAATCTGCTTTTCTGCTAAAAGGTATCCCAAATATTGAATAGGAAATTGAGTCTGTATTTTCTCAGAAGAAATATGTAAATTATATTAAGTTAATTGTTGTTGTAAGACCAGAAAAACTTGACCTTGTAGGACTTTATCAGGAGTTGCTAATAGAATATCATCCATCTAATGGTATATTAACATA
>NW_016811582.1:152978-166068 GCF_001698545.2 Rhinopithecus bieti | reverse complement strand
TACCTGTCCGCGGTCTCCCCACACCTGCCCGGGGTGTTCCCCCTCTGCTTCCTTGCTCTTGTGGAGCCACGGACCCTGCTCGCTGTGCCAGATGTTGTGGTCCGTGTGTTTCCTAAACAAAGGAATGAACACACAAGACAACACAAGACAAGACAAACATGGTAGCCGCCACGAATGGTGTGCTCTGCTTTATTCTATACAGTCGTTTGTGAAATGTTGCCAAGTCACAAGACACATTGTTATTTTTCTGACCTTTCCCTGACTTTCTGGATTTTAAAGATGTTTACACATAAACAAGCCCCAGGGTCTGCCATTTGCAGCTGGCTCCTTTGTTCTCCCTGCAAACAGGGAAGGAACACCCTGCTTCATTTGCAAGAGCAGGACTTATCGGGAACAT
This sequence comes from Rhinopithecus bieti, assembly GCF_001698545.2. Taxonomy (NCBI): domain Eukaryota; kingdom Metazoa; phylum Chordata; class Mammalia; order Primates; family Cercopithecidae; genus Rhinopithecus; species Rhinopithecus bieti. The sequence continues at coordinate 165,671 of NW_016811582.1, read as the reverse complement.
CTCATTTGTGAGCACGTAGTCCTCTACAGAGTACTATGGGAAAAGACCAAATCTACATCTGATTGGTGTACCTGAAAGTGATGGGGAGAATGGAACCAAGTTAGAAAACACTCTTCAGGACATTATTCAGGAGAACTTACCCAACCTAACAAGGCAGGCCAACATTCAAATTCAAGAAATACAGAGGACACCATGAAGACACTCCTCAAGAAATACAATTTCAAGATGCACAGTCAACCAAGGTTGAAATGAAGGAAAAAAATGTTAAGGGCAGCCAGAGAGAAAGGTTGGGTTACCCACAAAGGGAAGCCCATCAGACTGACAGCAGATCTCTCTGCAGAAACCCTACAATCCAGAAGAGAGTGGGGGCCACTATTCAACATTCTTAAAGAAAAGAATTTTCAACCCAGAATTTCATATCCAACCAAAATAAGCTTCATAAATGAAGGAGAAATAAAATCCTTTACAGACAAGCAAATTCTGAGAGTTTGTCACCACCAGGTATGCCTTATAAGAGTTCCTGAAGGAAGCACTAAACATGGAAAGGAGCAACCGGTACCAGCAACTGCAAAAACATGCCAAATTATAAAGACCATCTATGTTATGAAGAAACTGCATCAATTAATGGGCAAAATAACCAACAAGCCTCATAATGACAGAATCACATTCACACATAACAATATTAAACTTAAATGTAAATCAGTTAAATGCCCCAATTAAAAGACACAGACTGGCAAATTGGGTAAAGAGTCAACACCCATCAGTGAGCTGTATTCGGGAGACCCATCTCACATGCAAAGGCACACATAGACTCAAAATAAAAGCACAGAGGAAGATCTAACAAGCAAATGGAAAGCCATAAAAATCAGGGGTGGCAATCCTAGTCTCTAATAAAACAGACTTCAAGCCAACAAAGATCAAAAGAGACAAAGGAGGCCATTACACAATGGTAAAGGGATCAATTCAACAAGAAGAGCTAACTATCCTAAATATATATGCAACCAATACAGGAACACCCAGATTCATAAAGTTTTTAGAGACCTACAAAGAGACTTAGACTCCTAAACAATAATAATGGGAGACTTTAAAGCCCCACTGTCAATATTAGACAGATCAACAAGACAGAAAATGAACAAGGATTACCAGGTCTTGAACTCAGCTCTGGACCAAATGAACGTAATAGACATCACAGGACTCTCCACCTGGAATCAACAGAATATACATTCTTTTCAACACCACATCACACTTATTCTAAAATTGAACACATAATTGGAAGTAAAAAAACTCCTCAGCAAAGGGAAAAGAACAGAAACCACAACAAACTATCTGTCAGGCCACAATGAAATCAAATTAGAGCTTAGAATTAAGAAACTCACTCAAAACTGCACAACTACATGGAAACTGAACAACCTGCTCCTGAATGACTACTGGGTAAATAACAAAATGAAAGCAGAAATAAAGGTGTTCTTTGAAAACAATGAGAACAAAGACACAACATACCAGAATCTCTGGGACACATTTAAAGCAGTGTGTACAGGGAAATTTATAGCACTAAATGCCCACAAGAGACAGCAGGAGAAATCTAAAATCAATATCCTAATATCACAATTAAAAGAACTAGAGAAGAGAGAGCAAACAAATTCAAAAGCTAGCAGAAGACAGGAAATAGCTAAGATCAGAGCAGAACTGAAGGTGATAGAGACACAAAAACCCCTTCAAGAGATCAGTTAATCCAGGATCTTGTTTTTTGAAAGGATCAACAAAACTGATAGACCTCTAGCAAGACTAATACATAAGAAAAGAGAGAAGAATCTAATAGATGCATTAAAAAAAAGATAAAGAGGATACCACCATTGATCTCACAAAAATACAAACTACCAACAGAGAATAATATAAACACTTCTACACAAATAAACTAGAAAATCTAACAGAAATGGATACATTCCTGGACACGTACACCCTCCCAAGACTAAACCAGGAAGAAATTAAATCTCTGAATAGACCGATAGCAGGTTCTGAAACTGAGGCAATAATTAATAGTCTACCAACCAAAAAAAGTCCAGGATGGGAAGAATTAACAGCCGAATTCTATTCTAAAGAGGAACTGGTGCCATTTCTTCTGAAACTATTCTGATCAAAAGAAAAAGAGGGAATCCCCCCTAACTCATTTTAAGAGGCGAGCATCATCCTGATACTAAAGCCTGGCAGAGACACAACAACAAAAAGAGAATTTTAGGCCAATATCTCTGATGAAAATCGATGTGAAAATCATTAATAAAATACTGGCAAACTGAATCCAGCAGCATGTAAAAAACTTTATGCATCATGATCAAGTTAACTTCATCCTTGGGATGCAAGGCTGGTTCAACATAGGTAAATCAATAAATGTAATCCATCACATAAACAGATCCAATGACAAAAAGCACATGATTATCTCAATAGATGCAGAAAAGGCCTTCAACAAAAGTCAACAGTCTTTCATGCTAAAAACACTCAATAAACTAAGCATTGATGGAACATTTATTTAAATAATAAGAGGTATTTATGAAAAACCCACAGCCAGTATAATACGGAATGGGCAAAACTGAAAACATTCCCTTTAAAAACCATCACAAGCCAAGGATGCCCTCTCTCATCACTCCTATTCAACATAGTATTGGAAGTTCTGGCCAGGGCAATCAGGCAAGAGAAAGCAATAAAGAGTATTCAAATAGAAAGAGAGGAAGTCAAAATGTCTCTGTTTGCAGATAACATGAGTGTATATTCAGACAACTCCATCATCTCAGCCCCAAATCTCCTCAAGCTAATAGGCAACTTCAGCAAAATCTCAGGATACAAAATCAATGTGCAAAAATCACAGGCATTCCTATACACCAATAACAGACAGAGAGCTGAATCATGAGTTAACTCCCATTCACAATTGCTACAAAGATAATAACATACCTAGAAATACAACTTACAAGGGATGTGAAGGACCTCCTCAAGGAGAACTACAAGCCTCAAGGAGAACTACAAGAACTACAACTACAAGAAAATGAGACAGGACACAAACAAATGGAAAAACATTCCATGCTCATTGATAGGATGAATCAATACCATGAAAATGACCTTACTAACGAAAGTAATTTATAGACTCAATGCTATTCCCATCAAGCTACCACTGACTTTCTTCACAGAATTGGGGGAAAACAAAATTCTTTATATTTCATATGTAACCAAAAAACAGCCCACATAGCCAAGAGAATCCTGGGCAAGAAGAACAAAGTTGGAGTCATCACGTTACCTTACTTCAAACTATACTACAAGGCTACAGTAACCAAAACAGCATGGTATGGGTACCAAAACAGATATATAGACAAATGGAGCAGAATGGAGACCTCAGAAATAACACCACACATCTATCACCATCTGATCTTTAACAAACCTGACACACATAAGCAATGGAGAAAATATTTCCTATTTAATAAATGGTGTTGAGAAAACTGGCTAGCCATATGCAGAAAAATAAAACTGGACCCCTTCCTTACACCTTATAGAAAAATCAACTCAAGATGGATCAAAGAGACTTCAATGTAAGACCTAGGACCATAAAAATCCTAGAAGAAAACCTGGACAATACCATTCAGGACATAGACATGGGCAAAGATTTCAAATCTAAAACAGCAAAAGCAACGGCAACAAAAGCCAAAATAGACAAATGGGGTCTAATTAAACTAAAGAGCTTCTGCACAGCAAAAGAAACTAGCATCAGAGTGAACAGGTACCCTACAGATTGGGAGAGAATTTTTTCAATCTATCCATCTGACAAAGGACTAATACCCAGAATCTACAAAGAACTTAAACAAATTTACAAGAAAAAAGCAAAGAATCCCATCATAAAATGGGCAAAGGATATGAACAGGCAGTTCTCAAAAGAAGACATTTATGCAGTCAACAGACATATGAAAAAAATGTCCATCACACTGGTCATCAGAGAAATGCAAATCAAAACCACAATGAGATACCATCTCACGCCAGTTAGAATGGCTATCATTAAAAAGTCAAACAGGCGGTGGAGAGATATGGAAAAATAGGAATGATTTTACACTGTTGGTGGGAGTGTAAATTAGTTCAACCACTATGGAAGACAGTGTGGCAATTCCTCAAGGATTTTAAACTAGAAATACCATTTGACCCAGCCATCCCATTACTGGACATATACCCAAAGATTATAAATCATTCTAGGATAAAGACACATGCACAAGCATGTTTATTGCGGCACTATTCACAATAGCAAAGACTTGGAGCCAACCCAAATGTCCATCAATGACAGACTGGATTAAGAAAATGTGGCACATACACACTGTGGAATACTATACAGCCATAAAAAAGGATGAGTTCACATCCATTGCAGGGACATAGATGAAGCTGGAAACCATCATTCTCAGTAAACTATGACAAGATCAGAAAACCAAACACTGTATGTTCTCACTCATAAGCAGGAGTTGAACAATGAGAAAACATGGACACAGGTAGGGGAATGTCACACACTGAGGCCCGGGGGGTATGGGGTGCTAGGGGAGGGATATCATTAGGAGAAATACCTAATGTAAGTTTTGGGTTGATGGGTGCAGCAAACCACCATGGCACATGTATACCTATGTAAAAAAACTGCACACTCTGCTCATGTAACCCAGAACTTAAAAATACACACACACACACACACATATATACACACATATATACATATATACATATATATGTATACCCTAGCATTCTTTTACCTCTTTGCAAATTTTCAATGTATAGCTTCATGTTTTTAAGTTATATACGAGCAAATAGTACGTATATTTTAAACCTATTGATATAGTACTTCAGGTCCCTGACTATCTGCATTTTGTTTTCAAATATTTTTCTCTCTGTCCTTCAGATTGGATAATATGATCATGTTTACCCATCCTTTTTTTTTCCAGTAATCTCCACTCTGCTGTTAATCCCATCAAATTAATTTTTGAATGTTTAGATATTGAATTTTTTAGTTTTAAAGTTTTCATTTGGTTATTGTATATAGTTTTCATATATCAGCTTAGGATTCCTATCTGTTCTTTGATGATATTCACTAAACAAGTTGAATTCTTTACTTATAATAGCTGCTTCAAATCATTATTTAAATAGGCCTCCACCTCCAAACAAGAAAGAGTAATAGTGACTGGATATATGCTGCATACTGAAATAAATTTTAAATAACTGAAATAAAATATGTAAGTTTTACAAACACTGAACAAGAGAGAATAAAAAAATAGCTAAAGTTCCCTTTACAAAAACAAAACAACAACAACAAACACCTGATTACTGACTCAGACTAAATTCAGGTATAAGAAAGAGGGAAAAACCCTCCATACTCTGATAAAGGTCTCCAGACAAAGACTCTCCCAGTCAGGTGAACAGCTGAATCCCAACTGCATCTGGCCCTTGCCACCCACGTGCTCCTGCTAGCCATCTTGTAAAAGTGCTCCCATAATAAACTGCTTTGTCATTAGATGTTGCCTAAAACTCCTAGGACACATCTATGATATTAATCAGACAAAAGTTGAGAAGTCATCTCTGGGAAGATTGATTAACCACCAAGCAAAACCCCTGAGCACTGCAGTTATCACCAATCTCATCTCATTTAATGTAGGTAATATAAACACAATCAAGAAGTAGAGATTTTCAAATTAAATTATAAAAAAGCAAGATCCAACTATTTGATGCCTATACAAACCGAACTTACATAATAAAACCACACACATTTAATGGTGAAGAGATGCAAAAAGGCATACCACAATTACATCAAACTGAAGGACGCTAGAAATATTAACACCAGACAAGACAGATTTTAGCAAAGAACACTACTGTGGATAAAAAGCTTGGTTTATAATGATAAATCAGGCAATTTATACAGAGGAATTAATTATCCTAAAGGACTGTGTACCTATAACAGAAATTTGAAATATGTGAGGCATGAAGTGATGTAGGAAGGAAGAAACAGAAAAATCCACAATAATTGTTGCAGATTTCAACATCTCTGTCTCAAAAATTGAGAGACCAAGTAGACAGAGATTTGGCAAATTGATTGCCTGGCCAGGGCAATCAGGCAAGAGAAAGCAATAAAGAATATTCAAATAGGAAGAGAGGAAGTCAAAATGTCTCTGTTTGCAGATGGCTTGATTGTGTATTTAGAAAACCACAATGACTCAACCCCAAATCTCCTTAAGCTAATAAACAACTTCAGCAAAGTCTCAGAATACAAAATCAATGTGCAAAAATCACAGGCATTCCTATACACCAATAATAGACAAACAGAGAGCTGAATCATGGACAATACCTACAATCGACTTGACTTAATTGAAATTTTTGCTTTTACTCCACATAAAAGCATAAAATGTATTTTATCCTAGTCCACACTGGATGACTTCTAAGAGAGCCCATGTGGTGGGGAATAAGAGTCTGTCAATCAAGTTAAAGCACTATGTTTTCTAACCATGGTAGAATTAAGAAATCACTAACAGAAAGATATCTACAACATTTTCAAATATTTTAGAACTGGATAACACATATAAGTTACCTACATATCTTATTTTGCTAGGACTGCCATACAAAACATGACACAAAGGTTATCTTAAACAAAAGGAATTAATTTTTTCATGGTTCTGGAGGCTAGAAGTCTAAGATCAACGTCTTTGCAGTAGGTTTCTTCTGAGATCTACTTCTTTGACTTGCAGATGGCCACCTTCTTGCTGTGTCCTCACAGGGTCTTTTCTCTGTGCAAATGCATCCCTGGTGTTTATACATCACAATCTCCTTTTCTTGTAAGGACACCATTCAGATTGGAATAGAGCCATATGACCTCATTAACCTTAATTATGGCTATAAAGGCTCTATTTCCAAATATAGTCACTTTTTGAGACACTAGGGATTAATAGCTCATCATGAGAATTTCAGAAGAACACAATTCATTCTATACTACTATGTATCTAAGAAGTCCAGAATAAAATTAAAAAGTACTTTGAACTGAGAAATACATAAGAGGGAATTTATCTCACTGAACTCTTATATCTAAAAAGAAAGGTCTACTATCTCAACTTCCACTTTAAGAAAACAGAGAGAGAATAGACGAAGCCCAAAGTAATAAAAAAAAATATTAAAAAGCTTGTGGCCATCAATTAGATTGAAAACATAAATAATGAAGAAAATCAGTTTAGAAATTAAGGTCTGTTATTTAGGAAGATTAATAAATGTTATAAACCTCCCACCCAACTAAGTTTAAAAAAATGAAAATGACATAATTTACCAGTATCAGAAATGAGGAGATGCCATTATCGTAGATTCTAAATATATTAAAAGGATAAGAAGAAAATAGTATGAACAAATTTAAGTCAATAAATTCAATAACTGATATAAAATGGCCATATTAATTGAAACCTATGAACTAAAAAATCTCACTCAAGAAGCAATAAACAGTTTGAATAAGGCTTTAAATTATTCAAGAAAATAAATTTACAGTTAAAAACCCTTCCACAAATAAAGAAACAAAACTCCCTCAAGACTCAGCTGGTTGATATTGAAAACAACATTTGCCAAATAACTAAGAGTGAAATCATTCTAATTACACATGTTTCTTGAAAAGATTGAGGGGGAGAGCAGACTTCTTTATTTTATGTCTGCATTACTCTGTTACCTAATAAAGACATCAAGAAGATAAATAAAAAGTAATCACATTCCAATATGTTTCATCACCACAGATGCAATTATTCTTTTCAATATAGCTAACAAACCCCACCGATATACAGAAGTATATACAGTTGGTCCTCATTATTCATGGATTTTATATTTACTAGTTTGCTTACTGGCTAAAATTTATTATCAACCTCATACTTAATACTTTGCTATTACAGTCATTTATAGACAGGCACAAAGTGACCAAAAATATGAGTTATCTGACACTCATATTCTCACTTAAGATAAAACAAAGTGATGCTCTGCCTTCTTGTTTCTGCTCTCTTAGTGTACATAAATGTCCTATTACCTTTCTACTTAGTAGTGCAGAATGTTGGCTTTTGTTACCCAATTTTTGTTCACGGTGTTGGTAACTGTTGTTTAAAATGGTCCTGAGTAAGGTGCTGAAGTACTGTCTTGTTTCTTTGTGTTTTTAAAATTTTTTAAAACTTTTCAAAAACGTTCAACTTCTATTATCATCTCATCACACAGGTAGTGAGCATAGTACCCAAAGGTTTATTTTTCAACCCTTGTACCTTTGCCTACCTCCCCCCAAATGCTGCCCAGTGACTACTATTGACATCTTTATGTCCATGAGTAAATTCCAACTTATAAGTGAGAACATGCAGTATTTGGTTTTTCGTTTCTGCATTAATTTGCTTAGGATAATGGCCTCTAGCTACATTCATATTGCTGCAAAGGACATGATTTTGTTAATCGTTATGCCTGTGCAGGGTTCCATGGTGTACGTGCTTCATGTTTTCTTTGTCCAATCCAACATCGATGGGCACCTAGGCTGATTCCACATCTATATTACTGTGAATAGCACTGCAATGAACATATGAGTTAATGTGCCTTTTTGGTAAAATGATTTGTTTTACTTTGGAGATATAGCTTGTAATGGGATTGCTGGGTCAAACGGTAGTTCTAAGTTCTTTAAGAAATCCCCAAACTACTTTCCACAGTGGCTGAACTAATCTAAATTCCCACCAACAGTTCATAAGCATTCCCTTTTCTCTGTCTATAACTTTCCTAGCAAATGTTTTGTTCGTCTGTTGTTTCTGATTTTTTAATAACTACCATTCTGACTGGCGTAAGATCATTTCTCATTGTGGTTTTAATTTGCATTTCACTGATGATTAATGATATTGAGAACCTCTTCATATATTTCTTGGCCACTTGCAGGTCTTCTTTTGGGAAGCGTCTATTCATGTCTTTTGCCCATTTTTTAATGGAGTTATTTGGCTTTGTTTGTTGAATTGTTTAAGCTCTTTATGGATTGTGGATATTAGTCCTTTGTTGGATGCATAGTTTATGAGTATTTCCTTCATTCTGTAGGTTGTCTGTTTATATTGTTGATAATTTATTTTGCTCTGTAGAAACTAATTTGCTTTTAAATACTTAGTCATAAACTCTTCCTCAAGTGTAATGTCCAGAATGGTGTTTCCTAGGTTATCTCTTAAAAGATACAGAGTTGAAAGTTGAATAAGAAAACAAGACCCCTCCATCCTCTGTCTTGAAAAGACCCATCTCACATGTAATGACACTTATGCCTTAAAGTAAAGGAGTAGAGAAATATCTGTCACACAAATGGAAAACAAATTTATGTGTTATTCTTATATCAGATAAAAAAAGACTTTAAACCAACAACAGCAAAAAAGCACAATTAAGGTCATTACGTAATGATAAAGGGTTCAATTCAACAAGAAGACTTAGCTGTCCTAATTATATATGCACTCAATATTGGAGCACCCAGGTCTATGAAACAAGTACTTCTAGACCTACAAAAAGACTTAGCCACACAATAGTAGTGGGGAACTTCAACACCCCACTGCCTTATTTCTTAATTGCAAAAAGGCTAATGAAAAAAAAATTATATATATATATATATATATATATGTGTGTGTGTGTGTGTGTGTGTGTGTATTAGATAAACTTCATTAAAGTTATCATGTTGATGGTCATAATTTTAATTTTAATTTTAATGCATCCACAATATAGATTAAGTAAAGTGGCCTTAAAGAGAAACACATGAAAAACAAGGTTATGTACTGAATGGTCAATGAAAATGTTGCTCCCAGTGGCACACAAGAAACTAAATCTGTATTTCCTTTAAAACCAATGAGTCAATCTTTGATAACTCAATATTCACACTGACTTTATAGCACATAACAACCAAAATAAACTCTATATTTTTACCAACTGGGTATTAGCTCATGAGTGCTGTAGGAGATCTGTCAGAGTGGTGGGAGAAGCTACAGGGAAAGGAGCAGACCTTCTGAAAGGTTGGAAGGCTCTGCATAGCTTTGGGGGAGGATAAACTGAAGGCAGCTGTTCTCTTACCCTGAGGCAGAGAGTGAGGAATAGGTACCAGGAAGTGTAGGGGAATTTTTATAAACAGACTTGTATACTTATATTGTCTGAATCATCCACGTGCAAGACTGCTCCTCAAATGGAGGAACAATAACAACCCACAGATTGTGTTGGCTCTAGGCTTTTGGCATTATGTCTGTACTGAATAAAAGTAAGCAACGTCAGCTGTTCGAGACTGCTCACTATTTGGCCATTAACTCCAGGCAGTCCCCTAGTTGTTCTTACACTACATACCTGTGTCTTAGTGCTCCTTTCATCTATCTCTCAGCTGGGGTCTGCAGGACGGACCCAGCAGATGGTGCCCCGTGTGAGGAACAGTGCAACAGATTGCAACTAGACCCTCACAAATGAAGGTGAAGCGACTGCATCATCAGTAAGTAATTGGTGCCTGCTCGGGATTTTCAAGTTCAAGGGAATATTCAAGATAGGGTTTCATCATGGGACAAGAGTTATCAGCTCAACAGCAATATAAAAGTATTGAAAACAGCTGCTTAAAGCTAGTGAAGCCTTGATTTCACAGGTTCAGCTAAGGGACATAATGCAAACTGGTGTTTTTCATAACTCACAGTTCCCAGAAGAAGGCATGCTAGACCTAGAGCTTTAGGAGTAAGTGGGGATAAATCTTAAACAACATCATGCACAAGGGCAACGGGACCATACTGGTCAGCAACATCTTTAATGTTGTGGTCCTTAGTCAGGGCTGCTTTGGCCCCAGTCTACGCAGAAGAGCCTAAAAGGGAAGGGAGGAGGAAGCATCACCTAACTTACTGCCTCCTCCTCCTCTCTCAGCCCTGCTGTTACCAGGTAAAGATACAAAAGAGGAAATAGAGATTTTACTAGAGCCTCCTCCTCCAATAAAGTGGAAAAAACACAAGGGATACACTGCAGTCATGGGACCCTGTCTTAGGCAAGCGGCATTACAAGGGGAGCTCTTGGCCTGCCCAGTGATGCAAGATCAACAAAACAATCTACTATATGAACCCATTACTTTCAACACTTATAAAGACATAAGAAAAAGCATTAGAGAAAATGGAGCCACTATCCCATTTACAAAAGGATTAATTGAGGCCATAGGGGAAAGCTTCTATATGACTCCTTTCTATTGCTGGACACAATTCCTCCCCTACCCCTAACATGGCACTTTCAAAATCCTATTTGGGTAGAACAGTGGCCTTTAAAGGGAGACAAATTACAGTGAGCCCATAAATTACAGAGGAGCAATTAAAAGCCAGCCATATAGAACCATCAAACAGCCCTTGGAATTCGCCCATTTTCACCATTCCCAAAAAGCTTGCTCCTTTCCCTGTGGCTTCTCCCACCACTCTGACAGATCTCCTACAGCACTCATGAGCTAATATCCAGTTGGTAAAAATACAGAGTTTATTTGGGTGGTTATGTGCTATAAAGTCAGTGTGAATATTGAGTTATCAAAGATTGACTCAGGCTCCCTTCAACTGGAGCTCCCTTCCCTCACAGTGATTCCTCGAGATTGGTCTATAGTCATTATTGGCTTAAAAGACTACCTTTATACTATTCCTCTTGCAAAACAAGACAGAGAAAAATTTGTGTTTACAATATCAGCTATCAATAATGAAAGGCCAGTTTTGCCAATTTCATTAGAAAGTACTTCCTCAAGGAATGCCGGAGAGTCCTACCATGTGTCAGTATCATGTAAATCAGGCTTTGCTCCCCAGTAGAAAAGAATTTCCTAATTGCAAGATCATCCATTATCTGGATGACATCTTACTGGCAACTCCAACAGAGCAAATACTTTTGAGTATTTGGGAGGGGTTGACATACCCCTAATGGGTTCCTTAACAGCACACATTGGACTGAGGTGCCAAGTAACACTACATACCACTCTGTGATTGGAAAACAATATTACTGATTACGCTAATGTTTGTCTTATGTTATTTACTAATTCTAGGATGCAAAGCTGGAACATGAGCTTTAACTGCTAAGTCTGTCAAACATGTTACTGCACACATCTGTACTCTTGAATTAACAAAACCTGATGCAAAAAACAGAAAAGGGGGAAACGTAGGATATCTGTCAGGGTGGTGAGAGAAACTACAGAGAAAGGAGCAGGACTTTTGAAAGGTTTGAAGGCTCTGCATAACTTAGTGGAGAATAAGCTGAAGGCAGCTGTTCTCTTACCCTGAGACAGAAGGTGAGGGATAGGTACAAGGAAGTGTTGGGGAATTTATCGTAGTAAACAGTCTTGTTTACTTAAGTTGTCTGGAAACCAACCTTTGATCATCCATGCATGAGACTGCTCCCTGAATGAGGGAACAGTAATGTTAATTACCCACAGATTGTATTGGCTCCAGGCTTTCAGCATTATGTCTGTACTGAATAAAAGCAAGCAACTTCAACTGTTCAAGACTGCTCATTCTTCAGACATTAGTGTCTGAAGTCCCCTAGCTGCTCTTTCACTGCATACCTGTCTGAGTACTCCTTTTATCCATTGCTCAGCCAGGGTCTGTGGGACGGACACAGCAGAATGCAAGGTTGGCTTACCATTTAATAATAACCCTCTGCAATATACCACATTGCCAGACTGGGAAAAAAAAAAAAAAAAAA
>NW_016811582.1:149292-150942 GCF_001698545.2 Rhinopithecus bieti | reverse complement strand
AAAAAAAAAACCACAAAAGTTTTCAGCAGACTTAAGTAGAATTTTTTCAAGCTATAAAAAAAGATTAACAACATACTTGATAAAAGCTAAATACTTTTCAACTAACAGATATGAAACATGAAAATTTACTGTAAATATTTTATATTGTATTAGAGATTCTAGCCATTGCAATAAACCAAAGGAAAAAATGTAAAATCTACAGCTTTAGAGAGAAAGAAGTAAAACTATATTTACAGATTGCAAAATCACCTATATAAAAAAATCCACTGGAATTGGCCAAAAATATTTAATGAATTTAGAAATGTTGTAAACTATAACATCAATAAATGGAAATATATTGCTTATATACTAGCAATGAACAGTTGTAGGCTGAAATTTGAAGACAGCAATTACAATAGCTTTACAAATATCTAATATTTAGGGATATATTCAAAAAAGTGTACAATATCTGTGTAGTGAAATCTACATGATAGTCATAAGGAAAATTAAAGAGGACCTATTTAATAAAAAGGTGCATCATACCATATTAATAGATCAGAAAGCTCCATATTACTCATATGTGAATTCTCCAAAATTTGTTGTATAAATTTAGTGCAATCCCAATTAAAGTTTAAACTGTTTTTTTTTTACTAGAAACTGATAAACTAATTTTAAAATTTACATAAATATTCAAAACTTTAGAACAGTCAACATAGTTTTTAAAAGGAGAAATAAATGCTGATGATTTGTACTACTTGACTTTATATTTATTACTATATATAGCTACTCTAATAAAGGTATTGGTATTGGCATCAACATGAACATATAAATCAAGGGTACACAATAGACAATCCAATAATACACTTAATGGTCAATTGAGTTTTAACAAAAGTTTAATGACAATTTAGTCCTTTAGAAAAGAATGTCTTTTGAGAAATGGTGCTGAAACAATTGGATATTTATATGCAAAAATAAAATTCAATCCACATCTCACAGTGTGTACAAAACTTAGTGCAAAATCGATCTGTAATTCTTACTCTTAAGACCTAAAACCATAAAATTTATACAAAATCAGAGCAAAACTGTGGGCAAAAGTCCATTTACAGACTAAGATCAAATATTTACAACTCTCACATGTGATAACAAATTTGTATACAGAATATAGAAGGACAATTTCAAAACTTTGCAAAAAAAAAAAAAAAAGTCTTAGCTTAGTGATAGAAAACCAAACAAAAGGTACAAGAAACGGGCAAACGATTTAAGCAGGCACTTCTTAAAAGAACACATACAGATGGCAGAAAAGCACATAGAATCATGCTTGACACTTTAGTCATTAAGAAAATGAAATAAGACCACAGGGTGGGCATAGTGGCTCATGTCTGTAATCCCAGCACTTTGGGAGGACGAGGTGAGGCAGCTGGATCACCTCAGGTCAAGAGTTCGAGACGAGCCTGGCCAGCATGGTGAAACCCCATCTCTACAAAAATATAAAAATTAGCTGGACATGATGGCAGGTGCCTGCAATCCTAGCTACTTGGGAGGCTGAGACGGCAGAATGGCGTAAACCCAGGAGGTGGAGTTAGCTGTGAGCGGAAATCGTGCCATCGGGCTCCAGCCTAGGCAACAGAGAGAAACTCTTCAAAAAAAAAAAAAAAAAAAAAAAAAAAAAAA
>NW_016811582.1:138489-147550 GCF_001698545.2 Rhinopithecus bieti | reverse complement strand
AAGAAAAAAAAGAAAAATAAATAAATTAATTATTACTATGCATATAATGGAATGACTAAAATTAGAGGGTGACTACATCAAATGTTGGTAAGTTGTGCAACAATTGAAATCTCATACAATGCTGGTTAGAATTAAAATGCTACAATTTATTTGGAAAACAGCTTGGCAGGTTCTCTTTCAAACCTACATCTACCATATGACTCCAAAATTCCACATCTGAATATTTATCCAAGAAACATAAAAGTATATTTTTATATAGTAAGATGTATGCAAACGTCTCCAGTAGCTTCATTCGTAATAGACAAGAGATGGAAACAACATAGATGTCCATCAATGTGTAAAAAAAATACATATTGTAGTGTGTATAATATGTATAGGTGTGTATGTTGGAATATTTATTATTTACATATTTATTTATAATTAATCAAATTGGCACAGATAGTAACATGAATGAATCTCAAAATAATTAAGATGAGCAAAAACAAACCAAAAAAAATTCATGCTGTTAACAACCCTTACAATTCCAGACTTTGTAAACATAGGGTAATAAAAAGCAGATTGGTGGTTCTCTGAAAATAGGAATTTTGGAGAAACAAAAAGGAGGGATTGCAAGAGGGGACCAAGATATGTCACAACTTAGCAACTTGTGTAACTTATATGTGCAATTTTTAATGTCAATTATACCTGAGTAAAGCTGTTACAGATCATTTGATGAGGAAAAGAAGGCTTAATATTAAGTATGATTCTATTTACCTGAAATTCAAAAGCAGGCAAAACAACGGTTGTCTCTCCCAGGAAGGTGAAAGGCCAAGAATTAATGCGAAGGGGTATGAGAAAAATTTCTAGAGTGTTTGTCTTATTCTATACCTTTACAGGTTTTTCACTTACACAGTTCCTACACTGGTTGAAATTCATGGATTGATAAACTTAAGAATTTTGGATTTTTATTTATTTATACTTTTCTATCAAAAACAACATAAGCAGCAAACTCTAGTTAGTCACAGGCATGTCAAAGTGTTTAGAAGTTGTTGTTATGTTGATACCTGTAACTTACTTTGAATTGCATGAAAAATGTACCATGGGACAACGGATAGCCACAGAGAACGATTGGTGAATAGATGTTTTAAAGCAAATATTATTTAAGCCAAATATTAACTGTACAATTTATGTAGTGACTATGTGGAAGTTAACTATGTATCACTTTCCAGTTTTTTGAATGTTTATATGTTTTATAATAAAAATAAACTTTATACTGAAATGAAACTACACACTCACAAGAATATATAAAATTAAAACAACCCGTGAGGCAATCTGAAGTCTTATGAACTGCTTATTGAGAAGCTGATATTATGATATTGGAAGATTCTTTCATTTTTAACAAAATTGAACACATGCAGTATGTTATGATATAGCAGTTTCATCCTTAGGTATATACACCAGAAAAGTTCACAAAAGTAATTGTAAAGCATTTTATAGCAGCATTTTTCATAATAGTAACAAACTTGAAACAACCTGGATGAATTGATTAGATAAAGGATAAAGCATGCTTCTGAGATGCTTTTTTTCTTGACATTGTTGGTGGTTATACAGATATGTTTATTTTATGGTAATTCTTTGAGCTGAATTATTTTTATATATGACTTTTTTGTATATAGGCTCTACTTTAGTAATCAATATTACACAATTGACTTTTTTCCCAACAGCTAGATGGAAAAGAGTACCTCCAAGCACAGCAATACATGATACCTTGGATATTTTATGTTTATGTCTAATAAAAATTCAAGTACACAAAATTCTTAATATTTGTCATCAGTCTGCACATAAATGTGAATTTGGATAAATTGGTCAAAAAACAGACGACAAAATTGAGGCTTATTTTTTTTCTCAGAAACTGTTTTTGAAATTGACTGAAGATGAAGGAAAAAGAGAAAGGAAGTCCCCAGTGATTCTCAGAGTAACAAATTGTCAACAGGAATGACACGAATAAGTCCAAATACGTATCATGGAAGAATTGACTAAAAACTCATCTGAGAGATACTTTTGTGATAATAGCACAGGTATTGGAACCAATATTGACTGAGTAACTCAGATGGGCTATAGAAAGGAATTGGAGAAGTGGTGTTAAACACAAAAATAGTGCAGTTGTCCCAGAACAATGCAGTAAATTTTGCCACAAAAGCATTTAAGAATACATTTTTTTTTTTTTTTTTGCTGGAAAGATCTCACACTGATAGAAAATGCATCAATTTGAGTATATGCTGTAAACATGCATCAACCATTAACAGCAATGGCAATAATAATAGTTTCCCAAGGTTGTTTTGAAGAGTAGATTCTATTACCTCCCCATTATAGATATGAAAACGAAGACTTAGAGAATTTAAGTACACCTAAAGTGAAGAAGTCACAATTTTATATGGGTCTTTCTGATTTTAGTGACCTTGGTGAGTAATTTTACTCATGTCCAACTTCTATTAACATTTGAAAACAAAGCGTAACTATTTTTGTTTGTTTGTGTTTCATATGCAATTTATTCTACTGTTGGAATTATGAAAATAAATTTGTGAAAATGTATTCAGGATTTTACTTTCTTTTAGCATGCTTGCATTGGACTATAAAGGATCCAAAGTACTCTTTTGCATTACCCTCCCATGAAAAGAAAATCAGTAGAAAAGAAATTGACACACAAAAAAATGATTGCACTTAAGCTGCCTCCCATAGGCATAATGTATTAAATTTATATCAAATTCATCTACTTTTACGATTATTTTCTATAGACTTAGGTCTCATGTTCAGTATTTGAAGATATTTTCAAGATTAGCTCAAGATATTTGTTTTGTTTTTTGAAAGACAGGCATTATTAACGTTAGTGTTACACTACTGCCATCTTGTGAGTGTTCGGGACTCTTTTTTTGAAAGGATCTTTGCCAAATTGCATAAACTGGTATACTGTAGGGAGTAGTAAATTACCCCTGATGACATAATACAGAGTGTAATATTCAATAGTGCTTTGCAATAAAAAGTCATGCTTAGTGAAAAAGGGCTTTAAATAATTTCAATATGACTTTCACATGGAATGACTCAACTATTTATCATAGCAACATAATTTTACTTATTTGTATATGTATATATTAAAATATAAATTAGCCTAAATTAATATACATTACATAGGACTTTTATATGTATAGTTAAAAATTTGAAGAGTAGGCCTTACAAAAAGGAGTTAAATAATAACTATCTAATTTTTTTTCTAGTGGCCTTACAAATAGCTAAATGCCTACAAGGAAGAAATTTGAATCAATGATGATATGAAATTATTTATTCTTGAATATTGTAGCTCAGGTAATCTAAACAATGTGGTTCTTTGCAAGCCAGGTATATGTATTCTTTATGAGGTTAGAGGTAAGTATAAAAATATTTTCAAGTTATGACTATTAAGAAACAATAATACCCTTCCCTGTCTCATAGCTATTTACTATCTTAAAATATTTGAACTCCATTTAACTAATAATAATCATTCTTTCAGGTCTCAGAATTATTTAATAGCACTTATTTATTATATTCCCACTTTAAATAGACCTATATTCTAAACTTTGATGTATCACAAGGAAACAGTTTTTGTTGTTGTTGCTGTTGTTGTTGTTTTAGTGTTCATATAGAATAATCTTTTCTTGGTAGAGATAATAATTAATCAAAGGTATAAAAATTATGTTATATATTTGCATTATTTGATAAGGCAATGTAACACAGAGATCTGTATTTTAACTTTTTCAATATTGGATTAAAAGTTCAAAATGATTGGTTAGATTTAGCCAATTGAATGCAAGAGAGTGACTTTTTAAGATGACAGAAATGTGTTATATCTTAATTTTAGTAATGGTTACTTGGGTTTAGACGTTTGTCCAATTGATTAAATTGTATTCATTAAAAGGATGAATTTATTGTATACAAGTTATAGTTTGATTTTTTAAAGTACATTACATGAAGGAATTTCATAAAAAAAAATGATTGGTTAGAATCATTGGATACTTGTTTAACATAAGATCATGATAGCAACTTACACTAACAAATCACTAGTTTTCAAATAACATTACAATTATTTTTTATGTAGTGAAAAGCAATGATACTCTTGCACATCAATTTTTACTGATTTACTATCTTAAAATTTACATATAAATTTTATGTGTCTCAACTACCACAAGTCTCGGTTTAAAAGGTGATTTTGACCCATAAAAAGAAAATTAAGGTCTTTCGGATATAAATTGAACTGAGTTTTGGCTCATGCCTTTAATCTTATCACTTTGGGAGGCAGAGGTGAGCAGATCACCTGAGCTCAGGAGTTCCAGAGCCGTCTGGTCAACATGGTGAAATCCCATCTCTCCTAAAACACAAAAATTAGCCAGGCATGGTGGCACGCGTCTGTTATTCCAACTACTTGGGAGGCTGAGGCAGGAGAACTACTTGAACCTGACAGGCAGAGGTTGCAATGAGCCAAGATTGTGCCACTACACTCCAGCCTGGGTGACAGAGCGAGACTCCATCTAAAAAAAAAAACAAAACAAAACACAACAAAACAAAAAACGTTGTTCTTTAAAACAAAGAAATTACTCAATAATCAAGTACATGTATTTATTCAACTTAAAAAAGAAGTGACAAAGAAATGAGGAAGGAGGCAAGAATGGAGAAAGAAAGAAAGGAAAACACAGAAAATATAAGAAACCTTTAAAATTTTAAGAGACACTCATTTGCTTTTGCCACTTGCAGTTAGCTTGTATTTACATGTAATAGTCTCATTCATTTTCAGATTTATTATGAAATAAACAGTACATCTAAAACACATTTTTGTTTCATAAAACCAATGTTTTTTGTTGCTGTTTGTTTGCTTTTATTTTCAGAACAACAGCTAGAAGACTAGAATCAAAGTGAAAATGCCTTTCTGGGGACGATTACTGAAAATCAGCGTTGAGCCAAAGGACTTTAGAGAGAAAAGCAAAGCCAAGTCAATGGCCAACTATTTCAAATACGTTATTTAGAACAAGAGTGAACGTAAGATTTAAACTGTTACTACTCTTGGAAAAATTGAGAAAACTAAATGCTACACAATTTCCTCTATAAAAGAATCCAACAAAATTGATTATCAGTGATAAACGTAAGATTATCGAAATTCGTATTTCTTTTGTCTATGTAGGTTTCTTCTTGTTCTGCTCAATTATTTCAATTTTTTTTTTTTTTTTCTTTTGAGACGGAGTCTCACTCTGTCGCCCAGGTTTGAGTGCAGTGGCGCGATCTGGGCTCACTGCAAGCTCCGCCTCCCAGGTTCACACCATTCTCCTGCCTCAGCCTCCCTAGTAGCTGGGACTAGAGGTGCCCGCCACCATACCCAGCTAATTTTTTGTATTTTTAGTAGAGACGGGGTTTCACCATGTTAGCCAGGATGGTTTTGATCTCCTGAGCTGGTGATCTGCCCACCTGGGCGTTCCAAAGTGCTAGGATTACAGGCTTGAGCCACCGTGCCTGGCCTTATTTCAATTTTCTTTATCATTAGGCTATGGAAAATTATAAGGGTAGACTTTTGGCTCTCTTACTGAACTGTCTTATAGTGCAGGGCTCCTGTAAAGAGGTTAATATAGTTTTGAAGACAGTTACAAATCTTTCTTTCTTTCTTTCTTTCTTTCTTTCTTTCTTTCTTTCTTCCTTCCTTCCTTCCTTCCTTCCTTCCTTCCTTCCTTTCTTTCTTTCTTTCTTTCTTTCTTTCTTTCTTTCTTTCTTTCTTTCTTTCTTTCTTTCTTTCTTCCTTTTTCTTTCTTTCAACATTCATACTGAAAGTGCAAAATTGGTTAACTTATAACTGGTAATATCATAACATTAAAAGCTGGGATTTCACCTTAAATCAACAACGAAACAAACAACATTTGAAGCATCACCACCTTTAACTACTGTTAAACGCATTATATTTGTTAATGAAGGAAAAGACTTGACTTTTTAAGCTTGTTTTCATTTATACTTGACAATTAAATGGATAATTTTGATTCTGTATGTCATATCAAATATTTCCCGTTATACTTCAAATAAATTCCCTTTCAGCTCAGATCTACTGAAATAGTGTTGTCATTTTCAACTGAAGCAACTGAAGGATTTCTGACTATGACATACTTTTAGATATAAAATAAATATTCTTGAGTTTTATTTAGTTTTATTGTAGCACTATAATTAAGAGAGTATATGCAAATAAGTCATTTAAACAAGCACCTGTTTCCATAGATTCAGGGTAACCTAATCACTGTTCTCCAATTTTCTACTGTTTTGTTTCCACTGATGTAAACATTTTTCAAGGTATCCCATTTACCTATGGAAATAACTTTATGTAAATAGCCACTTGCTCCAGCTATTGAATGTATTTCTCACAATATGAAAACCCCAACTTGGTAATTTGACCTCTAAAATTACAGTGAGAGACTAGGAAAATATGTGGATGGGATAATTTATACAAGATGGACTTTTACTTTTATTAGAGCCTTTGAAACTATCAAAAAATATCTGAATTAAGCAAAGATCCTTCTTAGAGTAAATTATAGAACCTATTACCGTGTCTATGATTGAACAGGCTGATGAGTTTTAACTATGCTCTACTGCCTGATAACTTACTTGAATGAAATTTTATCTTATTTTTGCAAAGGGTTTAAAATTACTTCCGGCAATATGTGAGGCTCATCAGGTTCTAGTTATACTTCTTTAATGCTTAAGCCTGTGATGAGCATCAGTGCACGGCGCATTCTGCGGAGACTCACAATCTCATTTACATATTGACTCAACCTGGACTGGCATTTATGATAATGATTCAAAGACCTTTATACCTTTACAAAATTCCCTAATAAAACACTGGCATTTGTTTATTTGGAAGGCAGCACTTTATGGTATTTTAATTATTGCTGTATCTTATTGCCTTTTTTAATTACTTGAGGGCATATATGTTGGACATGCTCTTTATAAAAAAACTAAAAGAAAAACACTGAATAGCTATTATCATCGCTACTCAAACATTGTAGGCATGGATCCGTAATATAATTTACTACCTCCATTACTGTAAAACTTCTTTATAATCTTATATAGCCACTGGAACTACTTCAATCATTTTTAATCATTTCATTTAAAATGCTTGTTCTTAAACAGGTAATAAATTCTGTGTGATTTTTATACCTGGTATACTATGGGGAAATATCATAGTGATCACAAAGCTAATTGCCTAAAATGGCAATAAGTAAAAATAGTTGTTAATGCATGATGCACTCTGACTTTTAAAAGATTTTCTATAATGTGATTTTAGCACTAATTACATAGATCAATACTGACGTTAGGCTTGCATTTTTTGGACACAATTAGGGCTTCAGTGATAAAAGCTGGGAGAAAAGCAAAATTATGTTTCCAATATAGGCAAATTAAGTGATTAAACATAAGCCTTAATTGGAGCATCAATACAGCATTGCTTTTCACGTCTCACCAGAGGAATAGAAAACAAAGAAGGAATTGTTGAACCACTTGGATCATATTAGTAACATTTTTTTTTTTACCATACATCATTTAAATGTATATATTGTAGAATAAGTAAGAGCCTCGCCAAAAAATAGATTAAGCATCTAGCAGCAAGAATACTGTAAAGCATTATATGCAACATTGACATACTCTATGTTCAACCAAGTTATAATTTACTGTAAACAATCCTGCATCAAATGTTACCAGAACCCTTGCCACTCAGCCCTAGAAAGTCAAAATGGACTTTAACACTAGCTGTCACAAGTATGGCAAGCCATGTACTTCTGGATTCACATTGGTGTTTATAATCCAGCAGAGAATAAAAAACAATATTACAACCAGGATAGGTGTTACCAGAAGCTTCAAATTCCATTTCTGTTTAGGTATTGAACATTCCTACCTCACGCTGCACTCCTTGAATGTACCATTTCCTTGTAAATTGGAGCTGTTATTACGAGCCTGCATACTATGGTTTTAATGAATTCTTTGCTAAATTGAAGCATCTACCATCATCATATGCTCTTTTTTACTCTCAACAGAGGAAAGGAAACTCCAGTGCTCACAGAGGAATTTGGAAAACTTTTTCTAGATTTATTCTTTGTCTTGATGTTTCTTTTTGTTTAATGTTAAAACAGCCACACAGCATTTCTCATGATTAATCTTTGCCTTATCCAAAATTTCATTATTTTCTTTTAGCCTAACTGTATCATTTTTTTATTCTATTTTTGTTTTAGATTCAGGGGGGTACATGAGCGTTTGTTAAAGGGTGTATCGTGTAATGCTGAGATTTGGATTTTTATTCATTTCATAATGCAGGCAGTGAACATATATCCAAAAGGAAGGTTTCCAGCCCCTTCTTTCTTCCCTTCCAATTTTCAGGTACACAGTGTCTACTGTTCCCATCTTCATATTCTTTTGTACCCAA
Source organism: Rhinopithecus bieti (assembly GCF_001698545.2). Taxonomy (NCBI): domain Eukaryota; kingdom Metazoa; phylum Chordata; class Mammalia; order Primates; family Cercopithecidae; genus Rhinopithecus; species Rhinopithecus bieti. The sequence goes on along the minus strand of NW_016811582.1, from coordinate 139,098 downwards.
GATTTAGCTCCACTTATAAGTGAGAACATGTGGTGTTTGATTTTTGTTCCCTTGTTAATTCTCTTAGGATAATGGCTTCCTACTGCACCTATTCTGCTGCAAAGGACATTCATTCTGTTTATGGCTGTGTGATATTCCATGGTGTATATGTACTCCATTTTCTTTATTTAGTCCACCTCTGATGGACACATAGGTTGACTTTATGTCTTCATTATTGTTAATAGGGCTGTGATGAACATGCGACTTCTTGTGTCTTTTTGGTAGAACGATTTATTTTCCTTGAGGTATATATTCAGTAATGAGATTACTGGGTAAAATGGTCATTCCATTTTTAGTTTTCTGAGAAATCTCCAAACTGCTTTCCATACTGGCTAAACTAATTTATATTCCCACGAATGGTGTGTAAATGTTCCCTTTCTCCATAGCCTCACAAACAGGATTATTTTTGTCTTATTAATGAAAGCCATTCTGACTTTCTTGGGTAGCGCCTAAGATGGCCGAATAGGAACAGCTCCAGCCTCCAACTCCCAGTGTGAGTGACACAGAAGATGGGTGATTTCTGCATTTTTTTCCTTTTTTTTTTTTTTTTTTTTGGGGGGGGGTCTCCCT
>NW_016811582.1:132021-134006 GCF_001698545.2 Rhinopithecus bieti | reverse complement strand
CAAACAACCCCATCAAAAAGTGGGCAAAGGATATGAACAGACATTTCTCAAAAGAAGACATTCATACAGCCAACAGACACATGAAAAAATGCTCATCATCACTGGCCATCAGAGAAATGCAAATCAAAACCACAATGAGATACCATCTCACACCAGTTAGAATGGCAATCATTAAAAAATCAGGAAACGACAGATGCTGGAGAAGATGTGGAGAAAGAGGAACACTTTTACACTGATTTTGGTGTGCCTGTCACCCAAGCAGTGTACTCTCTGCCCAGTATGTAGTTGTTTATCCCTGATACTCCTCCCAGCATTTCCCTTGAGTCCCCAAAATCTACTACATTCTTATGCCTTTGCATCCTCCTAGCTTAGCTCCCACTTATAAGTGAAAACATAGGATGTTTGCTTTTCCATTCCTGAATTTCTTCACTTAGAATAATGGCCTCCAGCTCCATCCAAGCTGCTGCAAAGGCCATTGTTTTCTTCTATTTTATGGCTGAGTAGTGTTTCACGGTATATATACATATACCATATTTTCTTTATCCAGGTGCTGGTTGATGAGCATTTAGTTTCATATTTTTATATTTACAAATTGTGCTGCTATAATATAAACATAAACTTGTATGCATGTGTCTCTTTCATATAATGAATTATTTTCTTTTGGGTAGACACTTTATCTGTTTTTTTCTTGCTGAGTTAAATTCCTTATGTATTCCACTTACTCTGTTAATTTTTTCTTTCTTCTGGCTGTGCAGAAGCTCTTCAGTATAATTAGGTCCCACTTGTCAGTTTTGTTTTGTTGAAATTATTTTGTGGACTCAGTCATACATTATTCCCAAGACTGATGTCCAGAAAAGTATTTTCTAAGTTTTCTCCTAGAGTTTTTATAGTTTGAGGTCTTATATTTAAGTCTTTGATCCATCTTGAGTTAGTTTTTGTAGATGGTGAGAGGTAGGGGAATCCAGCTTTATTTTTTTGCATATGCTTAACCAGTTTTCTTAGCACTATTTATTCAATAAGACTTATGTTCCTCATTGTTTATTTTTGTTAACTTTGTCAAAGTTAACTTGGTTTTAGATATACTACTTTATTTTAGAGTTCTGTCGTCTATTGAATGGATCTATGTGTCTATATTTGTACCAATACTATGCTCTTCTAGTTATTATAGCCTTATAGTACATTTTGACGTCGAATCATGTGGTGACTCTGGCTTTTCTCTTTTTGTTTAGGATTGTTTTAGTTATTTGGGATCTTTTTTATTCCACAGAAATTTTAGAATTTTTTTCTAATTTGAAATATGATGTTGGCAATTTGATAGGAAAAGCACCAAATATGTTGTTTGCTTTGGGTAGTACGGACATTTTACTGATATTTATAAGATGACCATCCCAAGGCACATTGTTGTCACATTTTCCAAGGTCAATGTGAAAAAAAAAAAAAGAAAAAAGAAAAAAAAATCTTAAAAGAAGCTAGAGGAAAGGTTCATGTCACCTATAAAGGGAGCCCCATCAGGCTAAGAATGGGCTTCTCAGGAAAAACCTTACAAGCCAGAAGAGATTGGCTGCCTATTTTCAGCATTCTTAAAGAAATAAAATTCCAACCAAGAATATCATATTCTGCTAAACTAATCTCTGTAGGAAAAATTAAGAAGTGAAGGCTATATCAAACCTTTCCCAAGCAAGCAATTACTAAGGGAATTTGTTACCACTACACTGGCCTTACAAGAGGTGCTTAAGGAAGTTCTAAACATGTAAACAAAGGAAAAATATCTGTTACCCCATAAATATAGAGCTCACAGACCCTATAAAGCAACTACACAATCAAGACTACAAAGAAACCAGCTAACAACACCACCACAACAATAACAAAACCTCTCATATCGATATTAATCTTAAATGTAAATGGTTAAATGCCCATTTAAAAGGCATAGAGTGCCAAGTTCGATTAAAAAAACTAAAAAAAAAAAAAAAAAAAAAAAAAAAAAA
>NW_016811582.1:123856-129847 GCF_001698545.2 Rhinopithecus bieti | reverse complement strand
TCTGCCCGTCTCGGCCTCCCAAAGTGCTGGGATTACAGGCTTGAGCCACCGCGCCCGGCCTACTTACAAATTTCTTACGTCTAGTGTTTCTTATTCCTTATGTTGATCCAAGTGCCCACCTATATTCTTCATTTCCCTCCAGATTTACTCTCCCAGAAATGTTAAGAAAATTCCAGGAGACTTAATCTGCCATTGATTAATTTTCTCAAATTGTCTAGCTGAAGTATCTTTATTTAACCATCATTTTTGAACTAGACTTACTGGATTAATAATATAGGTTCAAAGTACATTATTCCCTTTTCTTCTTGTAAGAAAACAGCAGGCATTCTTACTGTAATTCTGGCCACAAGTTAGCAGTTGATCTCATGTGACAGGGCACAGTCAAAATACAGCCAATACTTTGTTTCATGCACAGAATTATTTAAAATATTATATAAAATTAACTTCAGGCTTTGTGTAGAAGGCATATATGAAATGTAAATGAAATCTGTGGTTATACTTGGGTCTCAACCCTAACACATCTCATTATGTATATGCAAAATGTATTCCAAAATCTGAAAAATATCCAAAATCTCAAACACCTCTGGTCCCAAGAAATTTGGATAAGTGATACTCAACCTGCATAATTTCACAGCTCACTGAGGCTTTTTACATTTTATTCATTTACTTTTTGTTTATCCTGTGTATTCAAATTTGGATAATATCTATTCACATGTCATGTTTACTAATGTTTTCTAATAGAAGAACATTTTTAGAAGTTTAATACGTTTCACTTTCATCATGTTTTTCAAGTCTTGAGGGGATTGCCAGGTAGAAATTGGGAAAATCCAGTCTAGAATATAGAAGGAAGATTTGAGCTAAAATATATTTGAAGATATGAATAATCATGTAGATATAAAAATTTCCCCAGGTTAGGTGTAAAAAGAAGAGACAAAGTCAAGGAAATGAATCTTGAGGAAAACACCATTACTTAACTGGATGTTGAAGAAGAGTAAAGAAATAACCTTGAAGAAAAGATATGAAATAAATATGAAAAACTACAAGAGAAGCATTTGGCAAATGCAAAGAGAGATTTTAGAAAAAAAGCTGTGGTTATCAGTATGAGATAGACAGAAATGCTTAGTAAGAAAAGGGAAGAGAAATATCCTTTGAACTTGGCCTTTGTAAAGTTTACTTGTCTTTTTAAGATTCATCCACAGTGTTGGGAAATGTTAGGTAAGAAAGCAAAAAGAAGCATAGTCAATTCTTTTCAGAAACTTGTCAGAGTAGATAGAGAATTATCATGTACTACTGAAGGAAGGACTCACCTCAAAACAACTAATGTTGTAAATGTAGCACAGATTGACATAGAAAGGGCAAAACAAAAAATGCAATTAATGAAATGAAGTTTCAATGAGAAAATAAGCATGCTATCAAAACGTGGTATCAGAAAATAAAGCTGATCAGAAAGAAAATGACTGAGAACCTGAAGGAAAACTCAAATCCCTCAGGTTCTTAATTCCACACTCTGTAAACCTTTCACTCATTATTCAGGCCTTTCTTTTTGTCCCCATCTAAAAGACTCAGTTTTCTTGATTTAGCGTGATTCCTCAATCCTATTCCTTGAAACATTCCATAGTCTAGAAAGCTAACAGTGACTTGGACCTGGGAATTGCTGTTTGTACAATGAGAGATCCAAAAAGAAAAAAGAGATCTGAGAAGAAAAAATTCCTTTTACCTCTTTAATATAAGAACATGAACCTTTCACATCTCAACGTGGGATTCCATATGTACATCACTATGGAAATAAACTGTTTTTTTTTTTTTTTTTTGTAGGAAAAATATCAATACACAATTAAAATATGTAAATAAAATCAACACATTATAGAGTAGAACCTATGATTCATACACACATACATGGTATAACATAATCTTACTATAGCAGTATATTATGTTTTAGAGACATTGATATATGTATGAATAGTAATATATATGTATATATCTGTATATACAGACACAGAAACACATTCTGCCTATCAGAGTCTGTGTTACTTTCCTATTTTATTAAAACAAATTACCACAAACTTAGTACCCTAAACAACATGAATTTTTTTATCTTATAGGAGGTCAGTTCTCTAAATGAGACAGTAGGGCTGCTTTCTTTCTAGAGCCTCTAGGGTTAAATCTGTTTCCTGGCTCGTCCTGTCTGTTAGAGGTTGCCTGCATTCCTTATCTTGTGACTCCATATCACTCCAATCTCTACTTTCCTTGTCATATGTTTTCTAATCATCTTGCTTTGTTTTTATAAGAATCGTTGTGAATACATTAGAGCCATCCAGACAACTGAAAATAAATGTCCCAATCTCAAGATCCTTAATTTAATCACATTTTCTAATTTCCTTTTGTAACATACAGTAGCCTCAGGATTCAGGAATTAAGATATACTTTGTTTTGTTGAAAGGCCGGTATTTTCTGTTTATCCCAGATTCAAAAGATAGAAAGATGCTATAAAATGTATTATTAGTGATTTGTTTAAAATGCTTTATTGTTGTTTCTTCTCCCCAATCAATTTGATTAGTCATTAAGCCAGACACTTACATAGATAAGAAGTTTTTTAAGAATTTCGATTAAAAACATCTTAAAATACATACATTACTCAGTTAATAAAATCTATTTAGCTTCTTCTAGATGTCTTAATAACTGAAATTTTGTTTTTAAAATCCATTGTATTAATATTGATAAGACCCATCAAATGTACAATTTCATTCTCCTGAAATGACTCATTTTCTTCTAGGTGGTTTGTGAAGCCTCATTGCACAGTAATAGGAATTTAATGGCAGAATGCCTTAATTAAACTATCATTATCCCAGGGATGTTCTTACCTTACCTTTCAATTGTTATTATCTGCAGATGTGCTTTTGGGCTCAAGATTATTTTAAAGGTGAAAAGATCTTCATTATAAAACCACAGGTTAAGAGAATAGCCATCAACCAGCTACTAAAATAATTTAGAGTAAGTAATTTTGCATCCATGTGTATTACCTTTAATGATGCCATATACAAAAGTAGTTTAGTCTTCAAGCCTTTATTAGAATCTTACTTTATTTCTGAAAATTAGCGTTACACCATTTACAATTTTGCTCTGTATATTTTGCAGATGGTAAACCACTCTTTGGATCATTAATTATATTTTTTATATTTAACCAGATAATACTTTTTTCCCTGTATTTGGGAAGTCTCAGAAATGAATATAATGTTTCAGTCAGCTAGAGGTCAAATTTTGGGCAACTCAGTTAACCATTTCAAGCCTGGAAATGTTAGTCAAGGGGGAAAAAAAAAAAAAAAGAAAGAAAAAACACACTGAAAGATAAGAATTGAGCATCTTTTATACGATGAGAAATTAAATATCAGAGAAAATACAAACTTTCATCAGAAAGAACATTTAGTGTGTCAAAATTCTGATTGCAATGTTTCTTTTTTTCTTTTACCAGAAGTGTACAAGCATAGATTTCATGTTCATTTATTATATATGTGGTTGGAATAAAGATATAATTCTATGATTTTTATAGACCTGCCTCATTATAATTCACAGGAAAAGCATGTAGAAAGTATGACTTTTGTCAGTAATAATGTATTACATCATTCATAATTGCTAAGAGAGTGAACCTCAAATCTTCTCACCAACAAAAAATGATATATGAGGTGATAGATTTGTTCATTAGCTTGATTTACTCACTCTACATTGTATACATATATCATAACATCACATTGTACCTCCTAGAATAAACAATTAAAATTTGTCAATAAAAATAAATAACTTCACAATTTTTTTAAAGTGCCCAAATCATATGCCATCAAAATTCAGAATAATTAAGTGTGACTTACCAGCCTCTATTATTCTACACCACACTCGCCATGTAAACGACATTGAATAGTCCTTCTACTTAACTGTGAATTCATTTGACGGCATGAAGAATTACTTTAATTTTTGTATCTACAGTATAAAACAGAGTACCTAATATACTTTTGCCAATTTAAAATATTAAATGAATAACTAAAGGTTACACATATTAATAACTAATAAATAGATGCCTATAGTACATTTAGAAATATAATAGTAACGGAAATTTATATCTTCTACTTCTGATGCTTAAAGTAACTCTGTCTTCTAAAATATATTTATTTTATTTCTAGGCACAATAATTAAGGGCCTTTTTTTCTCATTTTCAGTATAAACACTTCTGGAGAATATAGGTCTCTAAACCTGGATTTGCACCAAATTCTGCTCTTGCAGGGATTCAAATTCAACATGTCTGTGACTGACCATAAGCATATCAATTACATTAACATTTCACAGTCGAATCTGGTAATTACCTTAAGACAGCTGTTCTAGACTTATAGCAGTTACTCAAAACCCTAACCTATAAACTGAAAAGCAATAATTTTATTGGACCAACCTATTTGTAAAAGGTTTTTACATGCTAGATTAGGAAGCCACATTCATTTGTGAGTAGTCCCTTTATCATAGTCTCTTTAAAGGAATCATTTGGGGTAAATTTCCTTTCTTGCTGACATTATTCCTTATAAAACATCTTTAAAATTTAGATTATTTAAAATCTGCTATTGTTTATTAAAATTGATAGTCACAGAAAATTCTGTTGGTGAAAATAATGCATGTAGTCTGTCACAATCTGTAATTTCTCATCTCTTGCACTGTGTTAATAACCCCTTTACATTGCATCAGTGAGAATTAAATTAGAATCAAAAATCAAAACAGAGATATTGACAATATTTCTAATGTTTCAACAGTAATATTTTCAAACATTTTAAAGTTGAAATTTAATTAGAACCACGTGTTACATTTCTCCATAGCCACATACCAAAGAAAGAGAAATGATTCACACTGTTAAAATAAAAACTCAAACAATAAATTATGAATTAGGCAGCACTTTAGAACTAGAAGCAGCTCAGAGAGCTCTGCCAATACTGTAAGTAGTGAGCGTTTATAAGCCAAATGAGAAAACAAAGTAGAGACATCACCTGATTGGCTACAGCTAGGCTTCTGCCACTTTTGGGCATGGTATGATAAGTTGGCTACTTGTCATTGGCTGAAGCTCCACTGTTTATGATGGTATTTCTGAAATCCAGGTATTTCTTACACAACAAATATACTCCTGAGTTAGGATTCAGCTTGCTTCAATGCTAATCTAGATTGTGATTTGTTACATAGGAACTGAAAGTACAGAACAGCTTCAGACTAATGGCTTCCTGCTCATTTAACAATACACAGAATTTTATAAACTAATTTTGTAGTGACAACTAGATTTCTTTATTTTTATCCTCCTAGACTGTAGTAAATGTTAGTCAATTACTGTAAAATAGAAAAGTGGATAGATTTGTGACAAAACTGACAGCCACAGGAAAGTCCTATGCCACAAGGAGTGATCAGTGTTGAACACAGCATAAATAGTCTTTAAACGCTTAATTAATTGGAAATAAATGATAATAGTAACTGGCCTGATATTATATTTTGCTTCAAAAGTATATGCCTTTTAGTTTTAAACATTACTTCAGATACATTTGGAAGAAAACATGAGATTTGTATATAAATTTCAATATCAAAATGAAGGTTCTTAAATTATTTTCTTCATGCTTAGAATCATATTGTGTGATCCTTCTAAATATTCCTCTATATATTCTAATCACTGCTTAACAAAATGAAGATTTTTTTTTTTTTACAAACAGAAAGATTGCCTAATAGTTTTTTTAAGCTGAGAATATATATCTTCTTAAATCAAAATGTGTTTTATTTCAGTCCAAACTTAAAAGAATCCTATTATAAGTTGCTCTAAACTATTTATTTATTAAAAAAAAAAAAAAACAAATAGAGGATTTATTATTGCATCAGCAGGAAAAAACAACATAGCATATACTCTATTTGACACATTATGCCTCATTTGAAGAAACCATAACTGAGTTCTTTAGTTAAAAGTTGAGTAGTACTTGTCTGGAC
>NW_016811582.1:102641-120049 GCF_001698545.2 Rhinopithecus bieti | reverse complement strand
ACCCGCCTATGTCCTGCCCACTGCCCTCCCACTCCCGGGCCCAGGACATAAAAGCCGCTCCCGGCGGGCGCGCGGAGCGAACTTCCTCGGCCCCTCCTCCTGCGCGGGACCCAGGAACCTCATCCGAGAACGCCAGAGCGAACTTCCTCGGCCCCTCCTCGTACGCGGGACCCAGGAACCTCATCCGAGAATGCCGGAGCGAACTTCCTCGGCCCCTCCTCGTACGTGGGACCCAGGAACCTCGCCCAAGAACGCCGGTGCGAACTTCCTTGGCCCCTGCTCCTGTGCGGACCTAGGAACCTCTCCCGAGAACACCGGAGCGACTTCGTCGGCCTCCACCGCCGGAGACCGGTGAACCTTGCCCCTCCTTCACATTGGCTTGTAAATAAAGTTTTTTTTTTGCCTTGCCTACTTGCCTTTTCTCTGGCATTTGCTCTGGGGGTTGCATTAAAGCAAATCAGTACTCAAGTCTGATTTATTGTAACAATTGCTTTTAGTGTGATCCTCTTACCTATCAGAACATATTTTATAAATAAAATATAAATAAAATATCACTGGGGCATACTGGTGTTTCAACACTGACAAATTCCACATAATGGCTTGTTATACTATTATAAAATAGAATATAAAGCATAAACTACTTTGATAAATAAAAACTAGCAGTTACCATTTCCTACCAGTACCTTTATATAAACTATAAAATACAAATATCTAACATTTATATAAAGTCCCTCAATGTACCTATAAATTGTAAAACTACAATTTTGACTTGTCAATTACTTATTTTTCTACTAACTCAGTAGCATAGGTTACCTATGTATTAAAATAGATGAGTATTTTATGAAGTCTCTCACTTGACATCTGCTGTTTAATGGTTTTAGTCAACCACATTTCAATCTAGAAAACTTGACATATTTATGTCTTAACAGCTTTTCTGTATAGTTCTCAAAGACTGATGAGTCTTTATTTTACTAGCAATTTTTTTTCCTAAAAGTAATTATTTCTGGGATATTTATGTACTTCATATATATACATATATATATATATTTTTTTTTGAGATGGAGTCTCACTCTATCTCCCAGCCTGGAGTACAGTGGTGCAATCCTGGCTCACTACAACCTCCACCTCCTGGGTTCAAGCTATTCTCTTGCCTCAGCCTCTTTGGTAGCTGGGACTACAGGTTTCTGCAACCACACTCGGCTTTTTTTTTTTTTTTTTTTTTTTGTATTTTTAGTAGAGACAGGGCTTCACCATATTGGCCAGGCTGGTCTCCAACTCCTGACCTTAGGTGTTTCACCCACCTTGGCCTCCCAAAGTGCTGGGATTACAGGTGTGAGCCACTGTGCCTGGCCATAATTTATATTTCCTATAACATTATTAATTTCAATAAAACTAAAAAAGACATTTTAAAATTCACGTTTCCTAAAGTTAAAATGAGAACTTAAAACCATTATGGGAAGCACTTAACTAAAATCTACATTACTGCTGGTTTGGTTGAGACTGATACCCATCAAGTGTTGACACACCATTGAACTAGATAGTAAGTGACATTACCCCCACAAGTGACATAGAACTTTCCTAAGTATTTGAACAACTTTGATTGATCTTTTGATATAAATATCATCAAGCCTGATAATTATCTCTGGATATTGCACAAAAGGCTTTTGTTAAATTATTTGACATGTTTTCCAGAAGATATGATCACTGTAATTATGTCTTGCATTTATTAGCTGTCATTTGGTAAATAATTGTACCTAAATAGAACGTTTTTACATATGGAAAAGATCATGAATCTGTGCAATTTACCCAACAAAAAAAGTTATTTGTATATTCATTAACCAATTAAATTCATTATCTAGGCACATTCTGAAATGTCCTTTTAAAAATAAAAAGTGCTATTTTATAGCTACTTTTCATTTATCTGCTGTTCTTTGTTCTATTGCTGAATGATTTTTCCTCTTCAATGTGTCTAGGAACAATTTTCCCAAAATTTGCTTTTCAGTGTTTGTGTGTTTGTCTTCTGCAGTTATATTCAGCTTGGGCCCTGGATGATGGCTACCTTATAATGAATTGTTTCTTCTGATACTTATCATAAAATGACCTTAATATTGCAATAACATAAAATTTACATTAATGCTTTCTATAGTTTTCTGTAGCAGCAGCTTCAATGATCTCAACCTATAAGAAGATATCTCTTGTTCCTGAATTACACAACTAATAGTTAAATAAGTTAGTTAGCTGCCAATTGATATATTCAATGCAATGCCAACAAATATACCAGGAAATAATTTTGCGTTGTTCTTTTATTAGATTTTAGTAAGTTCCTTTATTTGAAGTATTTGACCATATCACCAACAAGCCATGCAGAATATCTTTTTTATAATTTAGATGCCTGTAAATACCTTTGCCCTTTTTCATTCTTGATACTTTCTCATCTCTCTGTCTCTTTCTTTTTCTCCCTATCCTATCCTTCTTTGTCATGCCACCTATTTATCTATTGTATCCAACTTTTCAAGGGATCGCCTTTGGCTTTGTCGTTTTCTCTACTGCATATTTAGTTTCTCTTTCTGTGATTTCTTCTCATTCCATTAACTTTCTTTTCCTTCTCATGTTGCCTTGCTGTTTTTTCTTTGTTTTTTTTTTTTTTTTTTTAACTATTGACATTAAATCTTTTCAGTATCATCTTTCTAAGAAATGCATTCAATGCCCTAATGTTTTTTATAGTCTGCTTAATCGTTATTTTCAACATTTTACTTTAGCATATGTTTATCTTTCACTTAAAATATTTTTAAATTTTAAATTTTATTTTATTTCTGACCTATAAGCTGTTTAGAAGTACATTACTATTAGCAGATATTTGGATATGGTCTGGTCATGAATTACAACTTACTCTGTATATTTCTAGCTTAATTCTAATCAGCTGAGCATACTCTAAAATATTTTAATCTTTTAAAATGTGTGCAGGGATTTTATTAACCTAACATAGTATGCTTTGGTGAATGTTTTACATCGTTCTTGAAACTTTGTCATTTTTTTTTTTTTTTTTTTTTTTTTTGAGACGGAGTCTCGCTCTGTCACCCAGGCTGGAGTGCTGTGGCCGGATCTCAGCTCACTGCAAGCTCCGCCTCCCAGGTTCACGCCATTCTCCTGCCTCAGCCTCCCGGGTAGCTGGGACTACAGGCGCCACCACCTCGCCGGGCTAGTTTTTTGGAGTTTTATTAGAGACGGGGTTTCACCGTGAGGATGGTCCCCGGATCTCCTGACCTTGCGATCCGCCCGTGCCTCGGCCTCCCAAAGTGCTGCTGATACAGGCTTGAGCCACCGCGCCCAGCCTGAAACTTGGCATTCTTAAGTTAATATTATATACTATCCAATTAGGCCCAAATTTAATTGTATTCAGAGCGTGTATTGTTATTAGTAATATTGTCTGCTTATTTATCAACTGTTGAGAAAATATTGCAGTTTCTCATTCTAACTATAAATTCTTGTAATTTACTATTTTATGTTTACTTTTAATAGTTTCTTTTCATTACGTGTAAACCTAAGTAACCAATCCATCATAGCCTGTAAACCTGTAAACCTGCTCTCAAAATGAATTTCTGGTGTGTACATGATGCTATGCATTTTCAAAACCTGTAGAACTTCACACAACATTAAGAATGACCCTTAATACATGTACATCTGAAAAAAAAAAAAAAAAAAAAAAAAAAAAACCAGAATGACAGGAGGTCTCAGGATGGAATGCTGACTCTGAAAAACAGAATTTAACTGTATTAAAATATATGACATTGCCTCACCTAAGGGGGTGAAGAAGAAGGTGCTGACCTAAGCAACTATGTAAAACTGTGTTTGGACTAGAAACTGTAAGTCAAAGAAAAAAAAAAAAACAGAAGGAACTGTACATAAACACTGTAGTTAGTAAAGGTCTGTTTCAGAAGAATAACAGTTGAATTCTGAAACTGCTGTATAAATTCTGGAATCAACTAATGATTAACTGAATGGCAAATATTGGGAGCCAGGTTTCTCATTCTTAGACAGAGGTTGCAGATAATCAAGGGAGGGATGCAAAGTGAGTCATATGGTGTTTGATTAGAATTGGAGACATCAATATGAGTTCATGTATAGCTTAATACAGATATATAGATATGGATGAATACACACACTGATAATTCTAGATATATGTGTACATATATGTGTGTATGTATATGTGTGTGTTTCAGTGTACTCTGTCTGCTAAGAAGGTCTAGATGTAATAACATGCTAGTCATAGAAAGCATACTCAGGTCTTCATTCTAATACCATTCCCCCAGAAAGGAACAAGAGCTCTTTAGAGAAATAGCTGACTCTAGAGCTGGGGCAGAGATCATACAAGATAAACTCTTGTGTGCCATAAAATTAAAAAGGGTTCAAAAATGATAGTAACATGTCATAGGACGGTAGGAGCCAAACTGATAATAAACGGAAAATGTTCTTATAGGCCAAAGCTGGGGCAATTTGAGAAATGAGTACTGTAACATTGGATTACAACCGAAAGTATAAAATAACATTTTTGAATTCATACTAATATAAATAAATAATTTCATAAATTAAAACTTAGAGGAGAAGTGACACATCTCTTGCCCAGAAGGATTCCAAAGGATTTGTATAAATACCCTCTTCTCAAGGTGGTAGATTTTAATTCTTCACTGAGCATGGGCCTTATACAGTGACTTGTTTCCAAAGGGTAATCTGTGGGGCTTATGATGCCTTAGCAATCCACGTGGCATCCAACTGGGGTGAAGGTGTAAGGGAGATTTTCTGCCTTACTTAGTTCTTGTCCACTTATCCCCTAGTGGGTGAGGACTGTCTTGGCTCTGGCAAAGCTGGCTGTGGAGCATTGCTTTTCACCTGTGCATCGTGCTCCTCTCTTCGCCCTAACCCATAAGTCTCTTAGAGTTAGAGACTTCTAAGTAGAGACCCATAAGTCTACTTAGAGACTTCACTCCCACTTCCTCTTCTCTATAAATTTCAACTCTGTTCTCAATTGCTCCTTTCCTCTTCTGCTTCTACCCAATGGATGCTGTGGCAAACTACCCTGATTTTATTCAGAGTAGAAGTTCTCACTTTCCAAGTTTTCAACTGCCCCAAAAAGTTGGCAGCTACGACTCAGAGACAAGTCCTTCTTGGAGAACTGTATTAGAAAAATAGACTGCGAAGTACAGGCATACAAGTTAACACTGTTGAGACAACTGTAAGGTTTGACCAGTGGATTGAGCCAAGATTTCAGCACACTCTTTGTCTAGAAGAACATCTTTTTCATGAAAAACGATTTCTGGATCCTTTGCTAGAATCGCATTTTCCATTGGCAAATTTCTCAGCACGGAATTAAGCCTAAGAACATCTCCTGACCGTCCTCTGATCTCTCTGACAACTTTTTTGTTTCCTTAGCCAGAATATACCAAATGTCTTATTGGTGGAATCTTTCAGAAATGAGTCATAGCACCTTTTCCTCTTCTCCCTTTCCTGATTTTAAATATTTCTGTTTGAATTTAAATTTACACTTGACACAGTACCCACTTTTACTTCTGTTTTTCTTTCTGCTTTATTTAAACCCACCCCAAAAACTTATTCTATTTAGGCTATTGAACTCAATAAATATGTTCCCATTTTATGATATGTTGGAAGTTACTTGGTGTCTTTGTGCCTTCATGGTCTCATTTATAATATATCCAATATTGTGTTGAAAGAACTGAAAGAAATAGTATATGCAAAACACTCAGCATGTTGCCTAGTAAACAGAATGCACTTTATAAGTGCTGGAGTTACTACTGCTATTGCTACTTTTATTACTATTATTACTAATTGCTATAAAACTAAATTCTAAGAAAGCCATTTCAAGAATAGGAATTGTCATAATGCTATTGAAGTTTGATCAGAGATCTAGTGTGTTGAGGACAGAACATTGTAAATCTGAACTAACTGCCAAAGACATGAACCAATCTATTGGTTTGATGAAGTTTAGTACTAGAATGGTGTAGATTAAGGCGCATAGGCTACATGCGCATAAATTTCAGAAAGAACGTAGAGTGTGAGTATGTTTGTCTCACATTCAAAATACTCAATTTTGAATATTCACTAAAAGGCATTTTCTGCAATAAAGACTATCAATATATAGATTCACAAAATGACATAAATTTATCTCTATCAAGATTAAACTGGTACCAATATACCTCAGTGTCACATCTACCTACAGCAGACACTAATAGTGAGCCTCTGATATGTCGCCATTCATCATTCACCTAGAATCAAGCTGGCCATCTGGTGGCAAGTTGATTATATTGAGACTAGTCCATAAAGGAATTGTTGAAGAATTGTTCTCACTGTAACAGATCTGTAACTACATATATTTATCTTCCCTGCCCATGATGCCTCTGCTAAGCCACACCATTCATGAACATATCAAATACTTTACTGTGTTAGTCTATTCTTGTACTGTTACAAAGAAATACCTAAGACAAGATAATTTATAAAGAAAATAGGTTTAATTGGCTCACAGTTCCTCTGGCTGTACAGGAAACATGATGGCATCTGCTTCTGAGGAGGCCTCAAGGAGCTTTTACTCATGGTGGAAGGTAAGGCAGGAGCAGGCATCTTATGTGGAGAGAGCAAGACCAAGAGTGCGAGGAGACCAAGTCTCCAGGAAGTTTCAAACTTTCCCTTACCTTCATGTTTTCTTCTGAGTTCTCTGAACCATTCCAACCCCTGCCCATTACCCAATTCCAAAACCAGATCTTGTGAGAACTTTGTCATAAGAACAGCACCAAAGGGATGGTGCTAAATCATTCCTGAGGCTTCCACCCTCTGTTGATCCAATCACTTCCCACCAGACCCCACCTCCAAAGCTGCAAACTAAAATTCCACATGAGATTTGGGTAGGGGTGAAAATCCAAACCATATCATTCCACTCCAGCCTCTCCCAATCATCTCTTCTCAACAGTCTCCCAAATTCTTAACTAATTTCAACATTAACTTTGATTGTCTCAGATGAGAAGAAAACTCCAAAGTCTCATCTTAGATAAGGCAAGATTCTTCTGCCTATGAGCCTGGAAAATAAAAAAAAACAAGTTAATTATTCCCAAGATACAATGGGGATACAAGCACTGGATCAATATTTCAATTTAAAAAAAAAATGAAATCAGTCCAAACAAAGGGGATATAGGCCTCCTGTAAGTCCAAACTCAGCATGGCAGTCATTAAATCTTTAAGCTCCAAAAATAATCTCCTTTGACTCCATCTCACAATCAGGGCACACTGGTGTGAGAAGCAGGCTCACAAGGCCTTGAGCATCTCCACTCCTTTGGGTTTACAGAATTCAGCTCTTGCAGCTGCTGTCATAGACTGGCATTGATTGCCTGTGGCTTTTCCAGGTTCAGGATGCAAGCTTCTAGTGGATCTACCATCCTAGGGGATGGGGGTAGTGACCTTTTTCTCACGGCTCCACTAGGCAGTGTTCCAGTGCAGACTCTGTGTGGGGGCTTCTTACATTTCTGCTCTGAATTGCCCTAGTAGGAGTTCTTCATGAGGGCTCTGCATCTGCAGCAGGCTCCTGCCTGGACATACAGGCTTCTCCATATATCCTCTGAAATCTAGACAGACTCCCAAGCCTCAACTCTTGCCTTCTGTGAACCCACAGGCTTAAAACACGTGGAATCCACTAATACTTACAGTTTGTACCCTCTGAAGCAGTGACTCAAGGTGCACCTGCTCCCCTTTGAGCCATGACTGGAGCTTGAGAAACTGGGATGTGGGGAACAGTGTCCCAAAGCTACACGGGAGCTTTACTTTTCTATCACATGGTCGGGCTGCAATTTTTTTTTTTTTTTTTTTTTTTTTAGATGGAGTCTTACTCCATCTTCCAGGTTGGAGTGCAACGATGCAATTTCAGCTCACTGCAACCTCTGCCTCCTGAGTTCAAGTGATTCTCCCGCCTCAACCTCCCCAGTAGCTGGGATTACAGCCATCCACCATCTTGTCCGGCTAATTTTTGTATTTTTGTAGAGATGGGGTTTTGCCATGTTAGCCAAACTGGTCTCGAACTCCCAAGCTCAGCTGATCCACCCACCTCGGCGTCCCAAAGTGCTGAGATTACAGGTGTGAGCTACCGTGCCCAGCCGGGCTGCAAAATTTTTAGCGTTTTATGCTCTGCTTCCTTTTTAAATATAAATTCCAGTTTCATGTCATTTCCTTGCTCTTACATAATAGTTATGTTGTTAGAAGCTGCCAGGCTATATCTTGAATGCATTGCTGCTTAGAAATTTCTTTCTCCAGATAACCTAAATCATCATTCTCAAGCTCAGAGTTCTACAGGTCCCTAGTGTACTGGCACAATGCTTCCAAATTCTGTGCTAAAGCATAAAAAATTGACCTTTGCTCCAGTTTCCAATAAGTTCACGATCTTCATCTGATACCTTCTCAGCCTGGACTTCACTGTCCATATCACTATCAGCATTCTGGTAACAACCATTCAACAAGTGTCCAGGAAGTTTCAAACTTTCCCTCACCTTCATGATTTCTTCTGAGTCCTCTGAATTGTTCCAACCCCTGCCCATTACCCAATTGCAAAGCTGCTTCCACATTTCCAGATATCTTTATGGGAATATCTACTCTCAGTACCAATGTTCTATATTGTCCATTCTTGTATTGCTATAAAGAAATATCAAAGATGGGGTTTTATAAAGACAGAAAGTTTAATTGTCTCATGGTTCTGCAGGCTGTACAGGACGAATGATGGCATCTGCTTGTGAGAAGGGCCCCAGGAGATTTTACTCTTAGTAGAAGGCAAACCAAGTGCAGGAGTCTTACCTAGCAGTAACAGGACCAAGAGAGTCAGGGCAAAGGTGCCACATACTTTCAAACAACCAGATCTTGTGAGAACTCTATCATGAGAACAGCATCAAAGGAATAATACCAAACCATGCATGAAGGATCCAACCAGCCATGACCCAGTCACCTCCAACCAGACCCCACCTGTAACACTGGGAATTAGAATTCAACATGAGATTTGGGCGGGGACACAGATCCAAACCACATCACTGACCTAGCATCATAGTCTCCTTCAGAACATTTCTTTTGATCAAGAAACTCATTTCATAATGCATGTACCCTCATGATTGTGGCACAAATTTTTAGTTATTCCTCCAATAAATAGGTATCCTAATAGAATGGCGGACAACTTCAGTTAAATCACCACATGAGAGGCAATCCTATGAAAGCATACAGTTTTATCATGAAAGATGAATAGATACTTCTAATCAGCCACCAGTATATGGTGATAGCTATTCCATAGCCAGACTACATGAATGTGAGATTTCATTCACATCTAAAAGGATAGATTCTCTTATCATTACAACTAATAACCCACCCAAAGAATTTTTGCTTTCTGCTCTCACAACTTTGCTTTCTTCTCATTGGGAGGTCATGGTTTCCATGGGAGGAATACCTCTATCAGAGATGACAAATATAATTCAATTGTATCAGAAGTTGAAACTGCCACTTTGCCATTTTGTGTTCTTTGTTAAAATGAATCAGCAAGTAAAGAATGAGGTGACTATATGTTTTGAAATGCTTAATTATTATTAGCAAGAATAAATCTGGCTGCTATTGCACAATAGGATCAACAAGGATCATTTCTGAATTTCTTATTATATAATTTCAACTTTTATTTTAGATTCAGAAAGAACCCAAGCAGGCTATGTTACATGGGTATATTGTACGATCCTGAAATTAGGGGTATGAAAGATTCTGTCACCCAGGTAGTGAGCATAGTACTGAATAGGTAGTTTTTCAGCCTTTTCCTCTTCCCCTGTTCCCTTCTAGTCTTCAATGTCTATTTTCCTCACCTTTATGTCCATGTATACCCCATGTTTAGCTCTCACTTATAAGTGAGAGCACGTGGTATTTGTTTTTACGTTCCTGCATTAATTTGTTTAAGATAATGGCCTCCAGATGCATCCATGTTGCTGCACAGGATGTCATTTTGTTCTTTCTATGGCAGTATGGTGTTCCATGATGTATATGTACCATATTTTCTTTATGCAGTCCACCATTAATGGGCATCTAGATTGATTCCATGTCTTTGCAATTGTAAAGAGTGCTGAGATGAGCATATCAGTGGCTGTGTCTTTTTGGTAGAATGATTTATTTTCTTTTGGGAAAATAAATGTCAAAGAAAGATAGGACCCAAATTGAAAATAAACTGAAAATGTTCTTTTAAGTTAAAGCTGTAGGAAAAGCATATCCCAGTAAATGGCTTGCTAGGATGAATGATAGTTCTTTTCTGAATTCTTCAAGTAATCATCAAACTGCTTTCCACAGTGGCTGCACTAATTTATATCACCACCCACAGTGTATAAGCATTCCCTTCTCTCTGCAGCCTCTTACTTTTTGACTTTACGAAAGAAGCCATCAGACTGGAGTAAGATGGCAGCTCATTGTGATTTTGATTTACCTTTTCTGATGATGAGTGGTGTTGAACATTTTTTTCATGTTTGATGATATGAAATAAATGTTGGACACTTGCAGGTCTTATTTTGAGAAGTGTCTATTTCTGTATTTCAATGAATTTTCTAAGCCCCTGTTCATTAATTTCATTTCCAATATCACAAGTTAAGGGAAAATTATGGTAACCAAAAATAAACATGACCATGAATGAGATAGATCTATAGTAAAATTTGAGTTCTCGCTGGCAAGGAGGGAAAACAACAATAGTTGATTGCTGCCTGTGAGGTAAGGAAATAGAATCAATTGTGAAAGAAGGGAATTCTAAATGACAACTACAGCCTCATAAGCTTACAACAATAAATTCTATAGCAGTGATCTATATTTTCTTTCATGCTTTTTGTAGTATAGCAGACTGTCATGTCAGCGGCTTCCAATGTTCCAGACCTCCCCGTATTCACACCTTGAGTAATGCCCTTTGTATTAACACTGGTTTACTTTTGTAACTACCTTTGGTCAAATGCGGCATTATCCAGAGGGATGCAAGCAAAGCCTTGGTAAGTGATTTTAACAGTGGCTCCTCCTTTTGGAAAGCTTTCTTCTTTCCTTGACTGCTACTCCCTGAGAATACACTACTTCCTTGTTTTCATTTATGTATATATACAGAGTAAGCCCAAATTAGTTTTTCTAACCAGGTTATCTTGAGTGCCAGATATATAATTTCAACTCTCTGTTGTAAACTGTTTGACATGACAAAACTAAACTCTTTTGCTTCCTCAAAATTTTCTTTTCTATATTTCTATTTTCAATATTCAGTTGCTCAAGACAGAAATTTCATATTTCCTTTCTTACTTTTACCATTTATCTTAATCAACTGCTTTCAAATATCTTCATTTCCTTTCTTCCTGTGAAAACAATGATCACAGGATTATGCTAACAGTCTCATAGCGGGTCTTTTCATCTGGTTTTCAGTGTTGGCCTCCATGCATTATACCGTCTTCTATAGACAAAAACAAACATTCTATTGTGTAAACCTCCTAATGTGTAATTCTGTTAGCAGAAAACAGGAAGCAAACAGCATTGCCAGAATTTTCAATAAACGTGTGAACAAGAAAACAAGTGAGCAAAGAAACAACCTGGGAAATAACAGTTGAAATTTCTAATTACACTGAGCATGATGGAACCTGAGGAATTACATAAATATATATATGTATATGTATATATACAGGTATATGTATATATATAGGTATATGTATATATGTATATGTGTGTATATATATGTATATGTGTGTATATATATATTTTGTTTGTTTTGTTTTGCATATAGCTTGCTCGTTAAATTACAATATTAGTTTCTCATATGAGAATGAGATTTAAAATCTCACATGAGATTTTAAATAATTGTTACATTCTACATTTTAGATAATATTTTTTATAAATTATTTATATGAGAATGCATTTTAAATATTTAGTAACAGTTACCATGAGATTTAATACTTTAATACCTCCTGTGGGTTGTCTTTAAAATAATTTTTTCATACAAATTCCACTGTATCTGTATAGCACACATATAAAATTCGTTCTCTTAAACATATTTTTGAAGGCCTGGCGCGGTGGCTCACGCCTGTAATCCCAGCACTTTGGGAGGCCGAGGCGGGTGGATCACAAGGTCAGGAGATCGAGACCACGGTGAAACCCCGTCTCTACTAAAATACAAAAAATTAGCCGGGCGCGGTGGCGGGCGCCTATAGTCCCAGCTACAAGGGAGGCTGAGGCAGGAGAATGGCGTGAACCCGGGAGGCGGAGCTTGCAGTGAGCCGAGATCTCGCAACTGCACTCCAGCCTGGGCGGCAGAGCGAGGCTCCGTCTCAAAACAAACAAACAAACAAACAAACAAACAAACCCCAAAAAAACCCCAAAAACCCATATTTTGAGTGTGATATTTATACTGTTTGAATGATGTACATATACATTATTTCATGTATTAGACTAAATTTTTCAATCTCTTAAAAGTAGTTAGTTTTGATTTGAAAGATTTTGAAGCATATATATTAGTTATATTTTACCAGCCAAAAGTGTAGTTGCAAAACTATTTAATTTTCTTTTTTGGCTCATTACAGAGTCTATGACAACTAAATATGAGGAAGATTAGACTGTCAGTAGGGGGGGGGAAAACATTTTTATTCGCAATAGCAATGTGGTATATGTTTGGTTGATAATATTAATAGATGAAATCAAAATAGTATCAAAATTACCATAAGATTTAAACCAGGTATCGACATTTACATTATTATCAGTATAAATATTATGAGAACGTTGTATAAATAAACCTGTTAGTGAAATGTATCTAATCATAAACCAGAAAGAAAAATGTTTCACTCAAATGTGTTTTATGCTTTTTAAGTTGGTTTTTTAGTCTCTTTGGAAATATTAACAAAGTGGAATATTTTCATTATTTAAATAAATTTTCTGTGCTTTTGAATCATACATTTGTGGATTGTGTGGAATATTTGTTGTTATTATTGTTGCTGTTATCATTTGTTTGCCTAACTTAATGCCTCTAATGAAAAGTGTCTCTATTGTTAAAATACCTCATGTTTTATTTTATTTGCAGAACAATATCAATTTTTGCAAAGAGAATAAATTATATCAGACACTGAAATATGTGACCGATATGTATTATGCCATCCAATCCTTATAATTATTCTATAAGATTAATATTGTCAATGTTATCATAAATGACAAAACAAGTTCAGTGGTAATTTGCTCAAGATTCTTCAACTAGAAAGTAGCAAGACATATTTTTACTGCTCTTTCTCTATTTCTGTGTGTCCTGTACATCATCTTTAAATGGCATTCTACCTCACACAGATGCATCCAATTTCTGTATTTAAGTCATATTACATTCTATTTAAATTGTCAAACTCTGAGGATTGTTTTTTTTTTTTTTTTTTTTTTTTTTTTTCCCACACACTAAGGCCTAACTGTTAGAATGGAAATGGGCTTCTTGTGAAGCAGCACACATATGTTAAATAATGTTTGAATTCTTATCCTCTTATCAATTAGTAAAGTTCTGAAAATATGAGACATAGGCGAAGCAGTGTTGATTCATGAAGAGAATTACTTTAAATTGTCTATTGGTAATAATATTCTCAAAAGATCATACAGAAGTAATTTACATCATGAAGTTTTTTGGCAATTGGAATGACACATATGTAGACTAACGATAAGCCTGAGGGAGAACGTACAACAGAAAAGTGAAGAGTTAAATTAAAATTCTCAGATAATCCTTTCTTACATTTTATAGAAATTTATTCAGTGCAGCAAATGTGTATGTGAAAAAATATATATATACACATACATACATACGCACACACTATTTAATACACAAAATTAATTATAAATAATAAGTGTTTTATATTTGATATAATTCAAACCTATTCAACAGGAAAAAAAAAAAAACTTAAATTTTAACCAGAAATTACTTTTCAACAAGGTTGTTGAGAAAAGAAAATTAGAAAATTCTACTTATGTCCACGAGAGGGCAGTATTGAAACACCATAACATCTCAGTTGGGCCCAGCATCAGAAAGAGAAAAAACAAAGAAGTACTTAACAGAGAAAAACGGATGCATGAAATAACTCCACTTTTCTTCCTGAAGATTAAAGAATAAAATAATCTTAATTTAATATGATTGATATATTTTCTGTTGTACTTCATAATTGTTGTAAAGGCCCCCTCATTTTGTTATTGATTAAATTTATCAAAATGTAAAGTCAGTAAACAAGTACAGGTCTATGCACGAAAAAGTTTTACTATATTATAAGAACTTTGTCTAGTTATTCTAAATGAACGTATCAGAAAAAACAATTTAAATACTACATACAATAGAAAAATTTTAGATACAATGGAGAGCTGATATTATAGGAAGGATTTTACTATAGCCAAAATTAAAAGGAAGAATTTAACCGGTAAGTACAAAGTGTTTTTTCACTCTGAAGATTCCTTACAAGCTCTGAAAGTCCTAAACTTTCACATTCTTGTTTTTTGGCGCCAGATGACAAGAGACTGCCTATGGTTCCCCAAAGATAAGAACAATGAAATACCTCTTTCTTCCGATGATATGAAGCTCGAGGACTTACTATTACGTAAATTTGGGCAAAAAATTAATCTTCCCCGTATGAGGGTGAACAATAATACATAATTATTTCAATTTTTTTAGAAAGACAGAGGACCAAACTTCCTAAGTTGCTGTAAGACGACTTAGATTCACGAGGAGTTGGCAGTCACGCAGACCCCTTCTAGGCTGACCAGCAGGAAGTCAGATCCCACAACAGCTGATAACAAAGCTTTGTCTGGCAGACCTCATGTGGCAAGCTGCCCTCCCCACACTAGATTTGTATTTCTTCACCTTATGAACCTGCCTGACTTTGAGGGTCCTTAGTCCTTGACTGCAACTTCCTCTGAAAGATAAGAACACCCTTGCTATGCACCCAGCATGGTGTGGAAAGGGCAGCTTCCCCCATAGCAACTGCCAGGCAAAATCTTGTAATTGTCAATGACTGGGTCTGAAGGTTCAAGCATACAATTTTGGCCTGGAGCCAGAATCCTCAGTTTCCAATTTTCAAACCTGGAACAATTTGAGCAGCAAAATAAAGAATGCAGTATTGGATTATAAACCACATTTAAAATAAATATCCAGGAGAATATACTAGCATAAATAAAAGATAGAATAAATAAATAAAAGAGGGGAGAAATTCTCTTTATAGAAAATGTCCTAATAATATACACAGATACTCCCCTCCAGCAGGTGAAACTAACTTACCTCCACTCCCCTCTCCTATCAGTTGAAGTTAGTGATTTCTTTCCAGAGAATAAAGAATAGAAAGGAAAAATTAGTAACTTTATAGCAGAGAAACATACCAGACTCTACATTAACCAAGAAAACAAGGTTAACATCATTGATCATAAGGCATATTGATATCATTTACCCCCTTGTTTTGTAAGATTAAAAAATTCTTCTGATGGTGGGACACAATCTCATGACAAGCAGGTAAGGAAAATAGCATAAATTTTTGTTCCCTGTGGCTCTAAATGAGAAAAGGCTGCCACACAGGGAAACAGAGAGGGTTACACCCGAGTACAGGTAACAGCAGACTAAAGCTGTAGGGGCAGCTTATACGTGGGAAGAAGGATGGGGCTAGCCAAATCATGACTATTTCATGAGGACTGGTGAATTTAAAGAGTATCTCAGGCTCTGGGGTAGAGGAACTGTCTGTAGTTGGCAGAGAACTGGCCCTGGGGTTATGAGGGTAGGTGCACAGTATCCTGGTGTGAGAGCTCGATGACGGAAGTGGTTTGGGGGTGTACTTATTCAGCTGCTCAAGTAGGAGAAGTGTTGGGCTTCTAGTCAGGACCTCAAAATTAGGCCAAGAAAGCATATATACATATATGATATGTACATATTATATTAAATATATATACATATTATATGCATATCATACATATATATTATATACATACAATATATGCATATAATACATATATATGCATATAATATGTATGATATGCACAAAATACATATATATATTTAATATATGTGTATATATGCATATAATGCATAAATATGTATGATATGCATATAACATATATATATTTAATATAATATATGTGTGTGTGTGTACCCGTAATATGATATGATAAAAAGGGTAGTTTGCCTTAGTGATATTCTTCCCCAAACTCATAACCGCAACCTTATCTTCAGGAAGCATATCAGAAAATCCCAAATTGAGGGATGTTCTGCAAAATATCTGGCTAGTAATCTTTCAAAATTGCCAGTGTCATTGGAAAACAAGAACAGACAGAAACTGTCACAATTCAGAAGTGACTAAGGTGTCATGAAGACTAAATGCAAAAATGTGGACTGGATATTGAAACAGAAAAATAATACTAATGGAAAACTGAGCAGAGCTGTATAAAGTCTGTAGTTTAGTTCTTAGTTATATGCAAACTTTTTTTTTTTTTAGTTTTGTAAAATATGTCACAATATGTGCTATAATCTGAATGTCTATCTCCCTCCAAAATTCCTGTGTTGAAATCCCCACCCCAAAGCAGGTGGAGCCTCTGAGAGGCGATTAGTTCATGAGGCAGAGCCCCCATGAAAGGAATTAGGGCCCTTATACTAAAGGCCTAAAAGCCACCCCATCCCTCTTACTCCTTCTTAACAGCCATCCCTTCCCCAATGTAAGAAAACAGTGAGAAGGCAACAGTTCGGAACCAGAACACAAGCCATCACTAGATACCAAGTCTGCTGGCACCTTTATCCTAGATTCCCCAGACTTATTATTTTCTGTGAGAATTAAATTTCTCTTTTCCATAAGTTTTGCTACAGCAGCCAGAACCAACTAAGATATTTTGTAAGATGATAACACTAGATGAAAATCAGTGAAGGCTATACAAGAATTCTCTGCACTATGAAAATTAAAAAATTTATCAGAAAAATTCTTCAACAAAAAAAATTAAATGAATGCTTCAAAACAATAAGATATGAGCAAAATGTGGAAATATATGTGTAAAACTAAGGAAATATTGATTATATAAAAGAATACTAATATTCTGGTTTTTTAGATTGAAATTGTATTGAAAGTAAAATACTGAAGTCAACTTTATACTATTCAAGAGTGGGTGACAAGAAAAATGGTTCTTAAAGGAGGGTGATAAAATTAATGTTTAATCATACATTACCTACACATGAATATAGCTGTGTTAAAGACTTAAGGAAAAAAAATGAATGTACTACTTCTATATTGGTAAAAGGAAGGAAAGAAAAATTTCAATTCTTTCAACACATCATATTGTGTACCTAATGTAAGCCCAACATTGTTTAGAATTGAGATACAGCATGGAAAAAAAAATATATTCAAACCATATAT
>NW_016811582.1:93296-101175 GCF_001698545.2 Rhinopithecus bieti | reverse complement strand
TTTTTTTTTTTTTTTTTTTTTTTTGTATTTTTAGTGGAGACAGAGTTTCACCATGTTGGTCAGGCTGGTCTTAAACTCCTGGTCTCAGGTGAGCCACCTGCCTCAGCTTCCCAAAGTGCTGGTGATCCACTGCCCCAACCTACAATAGATCTCTTGAATTTATTCCTTGTAACTGAAATTTAGTAACCTTTGACCTAATAACTCCCTTTCCTCCACCCAGCCGTTTCTGTCAATTGTTTTAGGGTTGTTTGTAGATTCTTTTTTTCTTTCTTCATTTTTTGCTATCTTACTTTGTGATTAGGTGATTTTTCTGTAGTGGTATGCTTTGATTTCTTATGTTTAATCTTTTGTGTAATAATTATGAATTTTTGTTTCATGGTTACATGAAGCCCAGGACCGTGGAGGCCAGACCAGTGCCCAGGTTGGTCCAGACCCTGGGGTCACTGGAGTCAGACTAGTATTTTGTAGGGGTATCCTTGACAATGGATTTCACTGTGGTGGGCCTAGTTTTGGGGTCTGAGACAATATCCTGTGTTCAATTTCCTTTCCTTTCCCTGAGCACTGATGTGTGGGATTAGGGAAGGGGTGACATAGGTAATGTAAAACTATTCTTCTCATCCTCTTCAATGTGCCTTTTCTTATTTCTATACTACGTCCAGGTACACAAATACTTGCCTATACTTTAGGCAATTGTATCATAATGATAAGTATTTGTGTATCTAAACATACTAAAAGTAGAAAATGTAAAGTAAAAATATAGTATAAATGATAAAAAATTGTACACCTGTATGGAGCATTTACCATGACGAAGCTTGAGGGGCTAAGTTGCTCAGGGTGAGTCTGTGAGCGAGTGGTGAGTGAATGTGAAGACCTATGACGTTACTGTAGGCTTTATAAACTCTGTACACTTATGCTACACTAATGATATATTTGTGTTAAGACATTATTATTTGTGTTGTGACATTATAACATCAGTAGGCTATAGAAAGTTTTCCTTTCCGTTATAATCATGTAGAACCATTGTGGTTATGCAGTTTACGCTTCACCTAAACATCTTCATGCAGTGCGTAAGGGTAGTTGGCTCTTATTTATTTATAGAATCTGACAATTGCTGCCTCTTGATTAAACTTTTTAGTTCACTTACATCTAATGATATTATTTATATGTTTAGATTAATGGTGGTCATTTTGCTTTTTTTTCCTAAATGCCTCATTTTTTTACTCCTGTTTCTTTTCTTTTCTTTTTTTTTTTTTTGAGACGGAGTTTCGCTGTCACCCAGGCTGGAGTACAGTGGCCGGATCTCAGCTCACTGCAAGCTCCGCCTCCCGGGTTCACGCCATTCTCCTGCCTCAGCCTCCCGAGTAGCTGGGACTACAGGCTCCGGCCACCTCGCCCGGCTAGTTTTGTATTTTTTAGTAGAGATGGGGTTTCACCGTGTTAGCCAGGATGGTCTCGATCTCCTGACCTCGTGATCTGCCCGTCAGTAAATAAATGTTTCTAACAAAAACATTTAATTCCCCTATTGATATTTTTCATTTTTTAAAGTTATTTGCCTGTTGATTGGTGTAGACATTATAGTAAGAATCTTAATTTATCAAAATATATTTATAATTGACACTAGCTTAGTATTATTAAAATATGTACACATTGCTCCTATATACTATAATTTTCATCTTTTATTTTGCTATTACCATCATATATGATATGTATTATAAACTCAAAACTGTTACATTATTATTTTATGCATTATTACTTCTTTTAACAAGTTACAAAAGAAAGGTGAGAACATGTTTGTATATATTTTTAAATTATTCGTGTTTGCATAAAGCTTGGAATTTTAGATAACACACTGTTGCAACTCTAAAACTTTCCTCTCCTTTTGTCTGTGTTTTTGTTGTTGTTGTTGCTGTGTTTGGTTTTGTTTTTTGGTTTGTTAAGTGATTTGCTTAGTGGTTGTCTTAGAAGAATTCTGTGACTTGTTCTTCTCCTGCAGTGTGAGGTTAAAGAGTTCTCTGCTCATTTTTCTTTCTCTTTTATTTTATTTTTTTTTAGGTTGGCTTCATGGGGGTCACTATTATGTTAGCACAACTTAGTTATCAGCTAATGATTAGTCAGAGGTTGTGCTTAAAAACATGAGAGGTAGGATTTTGTCTCTTTGCCTGTGAATCTATGTATGTGGCTTGGCAAATGAATCCAACTTCAGGAAGTTTATTAATGTGTTCTAGCTTTTATTTGTTGCATTTACAAGGTCATTATTCACATTCAGATAGAGATATAAGTCTAGGTTGAGCCCTGTCTGACCTGTCCTGTGCACCCTGTGAATTCATATAGTCATGCAAAAAAAATATGATCTTATCAATGTCCATTTTATGTCAAAAACTATGATACAACTGATATTTTATCCTAATTACTAGCTCACAAGTTAGCTTGCCATAGTACTCTAGACACATATCATAGTAATGCAAGACTACTTGGCCAGTGACAAAAAATTATAATAGACATCATGGCATTATAGATATCACATGGTTTATATTTGCATCAGATCCCATTGTCCCCTAAGACTTATGGAACCAAGGTAGAACCAGGTTCAGATGGGATAACATGCATTCAGCATGCAGGGGTCACAGCTAATGTACCCCATGCTTAGGAACTCCCCACTCTGGTAAGAGGTTGATATCAAACCTTCTCAATCTCTTCTCAGAAGGAGATGAAGCCTTTCTTTTCCTGAACTGCAAAACCTGCCCTCTGCACCAGAGACTAAGACTTTATTCTTAAGGTAGTTTGACACACAAATATTCTTGGATGGATAATGTGGGACAAAAGTTTACACGATATATGCAGAAAATTCCCAACCCATTGTCTGCACTTTGGTTGTCTCAGTCTTTACATCTTCTCATTAAATTTCTAGTTAATGTAGTGTACAGTTTGTCCCAATCAATATTAAGATGTCCAAGACTAGCAGTGACATTGGCCTTCTCTAGTTATTTCTCACTGAAATTGCTATTGTTTTTGACAACACCTCTGCCCATAGTACTTTTGGCATTATGTTCCAAATTAAGATGGCCTCCTTTCGTCAAGTTTAAACTTGAGTGCTTATACCATTTACCTTTAATTATACTATTTATATGTTTAGTGTGGTAGGCAGAATTCTAAGACACAAGCCTCAAGATTCCAACATCTATTTAATGTCTCATATAGTGTCTTTTTGAGTGTGACAGTACTTGTTAATATGATGATTATGTTACATTTTATCACACAGTTTACTTTAAAAAGAGAAGATTTTCCTGGATAATCCTGATCTAATAATTGCTTCCCTTAAAATGAACTGGGTTATTCTGAAGAAAAATCTTGAACATGAAGGATATTCTTCTCTATTGACGGCTTTGAAGAGGGAGGGAGTAACATGACAAAGATCTCTAGGAATTGAAAATGATGATGCATCCTGCTAAACCGAGTCTCTAGATTAGAACACAGTTTTTAGACAATAGCACAATTTCCTTACTGTGAAACCCTGAACAGATTACCCCCCAGCAGTCTGCCTGAAATTCCAACCTAAAGAAGTTGAGAGATAATAAATCACAGTTGGCTTAAGCCACTATATTTATGGTAATATATTATACAGTAATGGAAAACGTGCACATTTAGCTTAAACATGTTATTTTGTTTTTTATTTTTATGTTTTCCACATATATTCTTTATTTTTTCTGTTTTTTCCAGCCTTCTTTTGAATTAATTGAGTAATTGTGTGATTTCATTTTATCTATCTTTTTGGCTTTTTCCTGTAACTATTTATTTAGTTATTCCATTATTTGCTTTAGGGAATATAGCACGTATCTATAACTTATGTTCTGCCTTCCTTTTATATCACTTTATTATATGACACCATTGTAATATTTTTGCATTCTTACTTCTCTGCTTTTGATCTATTTTGTTATACATGTTATTTTTTCAGCCTTAGTTTAGGATCCCTTCATTTCTCAGAGAGACTATCATTAGAGTACTTTACCATTTCTTCTAACTTTTGGCCTCAAAACATTCTTGTTCATTATCTACAAAGTCAACATAGCCTTCTAAGACCTTTTATGCTTGCTTACATCTCAGACCATATAGAAATGTGTAAGGAGAATAGCATGTAAGTGACTTTACATGTTAGACAAAAGTCTTTATGGTACAGACAACATCTCTTCTCCAGTGTTGTCACTACCAAGGTTTATTTTGTACCTAGTTTCTTTTTTCATGCTATTCTCTCCTTCTAGACTACTCTCTCCCATTTGCATGTCCTCCTGAACTCCAGTTCTTTAAACTTTGATTTTTATTGACAGGGAGCAAACAATACATTTTTTTACATCAAAGGGGGAAACACATAATCATACATAGGCTTAGAAACACCTTCTTCCCTTAAACTTCGTCTTTCAACACATTATCTACAGCTTTAATATAATCTACTACAGCTAGACATTCCATCACATTTACAAGAAGAAAATCAAATCAAATTGCAAAATACAAGTCACATGTAAAAGCCAACTCTCAAGACCTATAATCTATTGTACCTGAAAAAAAAAAAAAATTCTGCAAGTCAAGAGAATTCAAGTGGTAATAAAAATGGATGAGGATAGAAAAGAATGTGAAATAGATGTGAAATGTGTTATAAGAAATACTTGAAAAGAATTAAAGCAGAGTAAAGTAGTGTTGCTGGAAGTCAATATTTATATTAAATTATTCAATTATTCATTGTTTTAAAAGAAAATAAAATATTTCTAAAATCATAGTTGCTAATTTATGTTTTTCTAAACCTTGTAAGTACATCTTAGTTTTAATAATCAGGCTCTTTTTTTACATAAAACTGATATTTACAAAATTCTAGAAGTTAAAATGACTAAATTTTAATCATATAGAAAAATTGTTATGTTTGTTTCTCTATATTTAAGATCTATGTTTTGAGAGAAGAGTAACAAATGAAGGAAGTTCTTTACCTTCAGTGAGTTTATAATCTGCCCTAGATCAATGATTATACTTTAACTGAAGGACTGTTAAATGTATGTAAGACTAAAGACTATACTCCACATATGCCATGTGGGATCTTTCCAAACACAATCTGTTTTTGTCTCCCGCTTTCTCTTAAATATTTGTTGAAGGACTTTTTGCACATGTCACTGTCATTGTAGCATATACCTAAGTAATGGTTCTAACTTCACTTAAATTACAAACAGAGTATCAGCTGTTTACAGTACCCAGTTCAATGTAACAATACTCTAAACATTATTTGGAATAAAATTTTCTTTTCCTAGATTAAAGCTGGCTGTTTTGAGGTTGTCAGGCATTTGGCTCATCTTCCTCCATTTTGCAGTTAATAACTTCCCAAGCTTGGATCAAAAAACAAACAAAAAAAAAATTAACAAAATGTGGAGACAGAAATTTCTTATTTGGTATGTCCTAAGCATATCATTTACACATTAACCCACATAATGTTTGTTATGTGGTAAGAGAGGTTTGAATTATCTCTAGGCTTGCCAGTTGTCTTACTACAAAAAAAAAAAAAAAAAAAAAAAAAAAAAAAGCTATCACATTCTCTTGTTGTTTAGTGCGTTCTTCTTTGTTGGGTCCACCTAATTAGTCTTTTGGTTTTCCAGGGATTGATCCTGTGAGCTCTCTGTAAAGCAGTCTCCATCCCCTCTAGCAAGAGACTTCCTGAGTGGAACTTTCAAGATAAATTCAGGCTGACTTTTCCAACACAGGCTCTACTTCTGACCTTGGCATTTGCGCTATTTGATCTGTTGCCTTGTGTCAACTCAGCCTCTCATCTTCAATTGCCCGGACATGCATCCATCCATTAGCACAGTAAAAACATGTGAAAGTTTTCGGAGAGATGCACAATAAGATTTCTTCATAAAATCTTCATAAATCTGTTAAATGGCTCTTCAATACTTTTTTAACACTCAAAGTGAGTATCATTTATTGACTCAGAATTTTATGTTTTTCTCTAATAATATTATAACATAAATATGCTATGATCATAATAGAAGATATAAGTTGGATGAACTATGTCCAAAACTGGCCTCAAAGTGAGTATCATTTATTGACTCAGAATTTTATGTTTTTCTCTAATAATATTATAACATAAATATGCTATGATCATAATAGAAGATATAAGTTGGATGAACTATGTCCAAAACTGGCATCGTTGTTATTTCTAAATTTGTGATTGTTTATCTTGTGAATGACGTATCTTTGAATTCCCAATAGTGTTTAGTAATGTAATTTTCATGTTTCCAACATTCAAGAAAATTATTGAAGAATAATAAAATGTCAATGACATTTTAAATATTTTTGATACAATAATATTCATACAGTCACTTAATTTGTACAGCATCATAAAGACATTATTCTATTTACACTCTATTTAAAATGTTGGTCTATTAACTTATGGAGAATTTAAAAATGACAAAGTGATTTTAAGGCTGTCAAATATCCTCAATATCCAAGGGTTGAAAATAACAGGTTTGTGCCAAATATTTCTAAATATTAGTACAAGTGCAACAATTTATTCAGTTTTGACTTGTCAAGTTGTTTAAGTTTCAAACATTTATTTCTTTATTTATAAAATTTAGGTAATATTAATTCCTCTATCATTGTATTTTTGCTATAATTAAATAAGTGAAAGATACCCTAAAATAATCATGATAGTATCTATTCCATTGCAAGCTCTCTCAATATTAGCTAATACTGTTATTATAATTAATTGCTTGGTGAATAATGGGTGAAATATATGTCCAAATAAATTTGAACAGAAACACTACGAATGCATTCTGAGTTTCTCATCATCTAAATTATATGCGCTAAGTAGTCAATGTTTCAAACTGGTGAGTATGACTTATGTGTAAAATGAAGAAATGAAGTTATTATAGTACTAACCTTTATTTTGATTATTCTAATAACAATAAATCAAATTATACTTAAGTGTGAGTTAAAGCTTATTATCCTGTGCTTATTTTTATCTTATTTTTTATACTTTAAATTGAAACATAAAAAATAGATGCTATAATTTTGCAATCTATTGAGATTCAGTCAGAATAAAACATTGGCTTGAAAGAAAACTTTAATGGAAGCAAGTAGTCACACATAATATTATTGAGAAAAATACTCCAAATTTTAGTTTGAATAAATACTTCTTGATACTAGGGGCTTAATGGGAAAAAATTGTTTCTAAACTTTTATCCTGTTTCATTGATATGGTCACCAAAAGAACCCCACATTACTTGATTACTATAACTTTACATTACAATTGGAAATAAGATATTATACTTCTCCATATTCTATCTTTTTTCAATATTACTTTGAATATTTTCCTTTGCATTTTCTTGTGTCGTAAAATCATTTATTCCATTAAAATAAGCCCTAGTGAAAATTTGATAGAAATTTTTCTAAATCTGCAATTAATTTGTAGAGAATTAGCATTTAACAATATTAAGTTTTCCAATCCTTAAATATGCTACATCTCTTTATTAATTTAGATTTTCTTTCATCAAAGCTCTGTAGTCTTGAATGTCCTTTAAAAAATTTTTGTTAGCATTTTAGGCTTTTTAAATTGATATAAAGAAATTATGCTTTACATCCCTTGTAAGTTGGATTCCTAGGTATTTTATTCTCTTTGAAGCAATTGTGAATGGAAGTTCATTCATGATTTGTCTCTCTGTTTGTCTGTTACTGGTGTATAAGAATGCTTGTGATTTTTGCACATTAATTTTGTATCCTGAGACTTTGCTGAAGTTGCTTATCAGCTTAAGGAGATTTTGGGCTGAGACAATGGGGTTTTCTAAATATACAATCATGTCATCTGCAAACAGGGACAATTTGACTTCTTCTTTTCCTAACTGAATAC
>NW_016811582.1:84993-92256 GCF_001698545.2 Rhinopithecus bieti | reverse complement strand
GNATGTTTATTGCGGCACTATTCACAATAGCAAAGACTTGGAATCAACCCAAATGTCCATCTGTGACAGACTGGATTAAGAAAATGTGGCACATATACACCATGGAATACTATGCAGCCATATAAAAGGATGAGTTTGCATCCTTTGTAGGGACATGGATGCAGCTGGAAACCATCATTCTTAGCAAACTATCACAAGAACAGAAAACCAAACATCGCATGTTCTCACTCATAGGTGGGAACTGAACAATGAGATCACCTGGACTCGGGAAGGGGAACATCACACACGGGGGCCTATCATGGGGAGGGGGGAGTGGGGAGGGATTGCATTGGGAATTATACCTGATATAAATGACGAACTGATGGGTGTTGATGAGTTGATGGGTGCAGCACACCAACATGGCACAAGTATACATATCTAAGAAACCTGCACGTTATGCACATGTACCCTAGAACTTAAAGTATAGTAATAAAAATAAAAATAAAAAAAGAAAAAAAAGAAAAAACTATGAAATTATGCTTTATTTTATAACTTGTTCCCTTCTAGTATAGACATTTATTAGAGACTTTGAGCGTAAGCACAACAATTGGTTGAAAATAAATGAGCAAAAGTCCTTACAATTACATATTAAAATATAAGAATGTCATTCAGTGCAAGAAGAATTGCTCAAGGTCACTAGTAATGAAGAAATTGTGAAAACAAATTCACATGATGAGTTACAAAAAATTCATAAGACTTACAACATTAAATGCTTCCGGGAATGTTTAGCAATTAAAATGTCCTACATTACTGGTGGGAGAATAAGTTTATTCAATCATTTTTGAAATGTATTTACTAGCTTCTCATAAAGATAACTATACCTACCCCACTATTCGTTCTTTTGTATCTGCCCAGGATTAATAAAATAATATATTAAAAAGGTGGCAGGGAGAAAAGTCAAAAAGAACACAGAAATGTTCATTGCAGTCCAAAACGGGAGAAAATGCCATGTCCAATAAATGAATATTTTAAATGTTATACATCCACAAAAGTGAAAAGTATTCAACAGTAGTACTCAGTCGTGAAAAAATGAAAGGACTCTTGACACTCCTAACAATAATACCAAAAACGTAAGGTAACAGAAGCCAGATAGGAAAGAATACATACTGTTTTATTCAATTTATATAAAATATTAATAAAAGGATTTGTTTTATGGTGGAAAAATCAATAGTGGTCAAGTTTGTAGACACAGGAAATCTTTCAGTGATAAGTGAAATTTCCACAGGTTGATGAGGACATGGGTTGTACAAATGTATACAATTGTCAAATTCTATCATACTGTGCGCTTGATTTTCATGGTATATCAATTACACTTCAATGAAACATATGAAAACACACAAGCTCAGAGATTCTGTAAAATACTCATCATGAAAATTGTACAGCAATAAGATTTGTAGAAAAGATGAAGATAACAATTTAAATTTCCAAAGCTGGAAGTTTTCATAGCTGAAAAAGATATGTCTTGAGATTAAAATGTTCCACTGATACTGACCAGAATTAGTGAAAGCAAACCCACATGTACATATACCATGGCAAAATAAAAAATCCCTTAGATAAAGAGACAGATTTTTAAATTGTCTCAAACCTGAGACCTCAAAACCAATGCCTTATCCACTGTTACAGTACTTAGGATGCAGCCTCTCTAAACTACTCTGGCTGGGAAGAAGCTTGCTGTTCTTAATAAAATTTCTTTAATTCAAAGCTCTCTTCTCTGGAATAGTCCATGGAACCCAGAAGAAATCTATTATGTTTGTCTTTCTCTGGCCAGCTGGGCAAAATCTACTCAAACTTCCTCTCAATCTTTCCCAGATCTATACCATATTGCCATTCATGAAGGGTACAGGTTTCCCAACTACTGATCTACTACTACACCTAATGACTCTAAACTTCTCTAATTGAACTCAAAACATTAATACCTATGTCACTTTTAACATGGAAGATATACTTTGTGTTCATTCACTGCCAGAAATTTGTTTGGAGTTTACTAATGTTCTACAACTCAGTTATTGTACATTACTAAAATGCAATACTTTCTGCTTCTTTATTTTCTATTATTTGATTCTTTATTTTCAATTGTGCTTGCTCTGCAAATATATGGTTCCAAAGAATGATATCTGGTAGCTGGCTCCAAATTTGATCTTGGAAACCAACATTTTGATTTAGAATTTGTATTAGACAATTCTTGCAATGTTATAAGGAAATACTTGAGAAGAGGTAATTCATAAGAGAAAAAATTGAATTGTCTCATGATTCTTCAGACTGTACAGGAAGTATAGCAGCATGTGCTTTTGGGGAGGCCTCAGGAAGCTTACAATCATGGCAGAAGGTGGAGGGGGAGCAGGCACATCACATGGCAAAAGCAGGAGCAAGAGAGAGGAAGTTGGGGTAAGGAGTGCCACAAACTTTTAAACAACCAGATCTTATGTGAACTCAGAGTGAGAGTTCACTTATCACCAAAGGGGATATCCCAAGGCATTCATAAGAGATCCATTTCCATGATCCAAACAGCTCCCACCAGGACTCGCCTCCAACATTAAGCATTACCTTTCAACATGAGACTTGGACAGGGACAAATATCCAAACTATATCAGAATTAGAGTGTTATTTTCAGAAGACTTTCTTTCTAGTCTCACTTTTATCATTTACCTACTTATTCTATCTTCCTGTGGCACTCATGAACATGCATTACTCAGATCCCCTATTGTGGAGCATAATAAACCAGCAGCTCCAGATACTGCACAAATCCTCCATATCCACAACTGCTTTCATTACAAACCTGTGTATTTCCTGAGCTATTTTCAGCGAATAGCTGAAGAAACAGCAGCAGTAGTGTGGACTCATTCTAATGGGGCAGGAAATTCCTATAATTTGTAACTTTGGCTCTGGGTCTCTGCATTCACCTGTCTGAAATTTTTAGAATTGCGTCTGAGACTCTTTCCACCCATTCTCATTCTTTCATCTTCTTCTGTTATAGATGTCAAATCTGCATTAAAGTGTAAAGACTATCCTCACCTTATCTACTCCCCTTCACCACTTATTGCTCATAGGCCTTTTCTCCAATAAATTGCTTGCATATCAAATCACCCAGTCAGATCTTTGTATCTGTTTTTTTGAGTACACAAACCAAAGTTCCTCGTTTGAAAAAAATGTCTGTGTGCTGCATGTTTGTGTGTGTGTGTGTGTGCGCGTGTGTGTGTGTATGTGTTACTATAGAGGAAGTAGTGCTGTTAAAATTCATAACACATTTAGGAAAAAAAAACTCTTCTTTGACATATCTGTCATATAAAATGGCTGCCAAATAAAAATAAAGTTTAAGCTGATATTTCAATCATTTCTGATACTTCAAATTTTTTGAAATGAAAAATAAGGAGACAGAGAAGTTAATAGGGGAGATAAAATAAGTTCCACAGCAAAATGAATGCAAAACATTTAGTTAACATTTTATTTTCTCCAAGCATTTTACCATGTCCTAAGTAACCAAAGAAAATGTCTTAAAATTACCATTAATTGATTGACTTCTAATACTGTTATTTGTATGCTTTCCAAAACTAGCTTAGATAAAGATGCTTAACAATAACATCAAAATATCTCCCACATATATTAGTTATCTGGGAAATGTGTGCAGCTGCAAATAATATAGTGTATTCTGGAGACATGTGTTCTTCCTATGTGCATTTAAGAAAGTCATATCACTTCTGTTTCCTTTCTAAGTCCAATCACAGTCTTAAAACTTTAAAATATTCCACTTCATTAACCATGTTGTGTTTCATTCTATCATATATCCCTGATGACATCAGATTACTCTATAGTAAATACTTTTCTTTTATTTTTTCCAATTTTACCTTTGAGATTTTAATCAATATGACATTTTCTCCTTATTGCCAAATAAAATAGATTTTATTAAATATGCATTTGCTGCTAAAAGGGATAAGGTTATCACAAAACAGAGATTTAATTTATGATGTCTTTCCATTTTCCTTTATGTGATTTTATCAAGAATGAATGAAAACAGTGATAATTTTTGGAGGTATTTGTTGATAAATCCAGTTTCTTACAAATATCTTTATTCTATACCTTTGTCTGTGATGATCTATTCACTTGAAATTTCTTACTTACTCTTTATCTGAAGAAAACAAAAACAGAAAGCAGCTAATTTGTGTCAGACTGTATTTTCTAGGATTGATATAGACCAACATTCTTATTTTACGTGTTATTTTAAAATGAGATGTTATAGTCCTCCTTTAGGGCTTATATACCTTCCAGTTGCATCTATGCAACTCTTTGAGTACATCTAAAGTACTATCATGTAATTTCTATCGTCAGTTCATACGAGGCCATCTCCCAGCTGTCTTTAGATATTCACTCTTAAAACCCAGCCACCACGTTGTCAGGGACCCATTAAAATATAGAAAAGTGCACCTGGAGAGGTGATCATGAGATACCCAGAGTCTTGATTATACTTCACAGTTGTGCATCTATCCAACAGCAGGCACCAGCTTTCAAGCCATGTGAGTGAGCCATTCTCAGGATAATTCTTTCAGTACTTAGTCAAGCTGCCCCAATTAATGTCACATGCAGCTGAAATGAAACTTTCTTGCTGAGTACTGCCAAAATTGCAGATTTAAGATATGAATACTTGTTGATTGTTGTTTGTTGTTGACAATTCTTCATTGTTTTGAAGCACTAAGTTCTGAGGTAGATTTTTATGCAGCAATGTTATGTGAAATATCACCATTTAATACCCAACTCAAATTGTTTTTCTTCTGTGAATATTTCTCTTACATCCTCTAGACACCTGTGTAAGTCATTGCTTTATTGCGTAATAAACCAGTATCTTCATAACTATATAATAATCCTGACATGTACAGGTCTTCTTCTCTTACTATACTATGATA
This sequence comes from Rhinopithecus bieti, assembly GCF_001698545.2. Classification (NCBI taxonomy): domain Eukaryota; kingdom Metazoa; phylum Chordata; class Mammalia; order Primates; family Cercopithecidae; genus Rhinopithecus; species Rhinopithecus bieti. The sequence goes on along the minus strand of NW_016811582.1, from coordinate 87,322 downwards.
TCTTCCAAAGCATTTATGATGACTCATATACAGTTTAGCTATTCTGGTGCATATCTCAGTGCATAGCACACGGTGATTTGTAAGAATGCCTATTAAATTAATGAAACTATAAATACATTAATGAAAGTATATATGATTGGAAGTGAATAGTCAAATGGTCATCTGATTTTGAATATTTTAAGATATCTAAATGTGAAAACATAAAAACTTTTTTCTTTTGTTCCATTTATTTTGTTTTCATATTTTTGTATTTCCCTCTTCTTTACTGTGTGGTCTTGGTCAGTTTGTCTTTATTTCCTAACTTGAGATTAGTGACTTAGAATTTATAAATAATCCTAAGTGGCAGAATATACAAAGACCAACATAGATTAAAAGCACAATCATCTTTAAAATCACAGAGCCTCCAAGTGTTTTTATCGATTTTGATGAGTTAATGGTTACTAATCCATCTGCAGCTGCTTCAAGCACTCCAGTTCCTGGCATTAAGGTCAGGCGTATCTGGGGTACCTTAAATATTTGTTCTTTTATTATTGATTTTGCAATATGCAAAGACAAGTTTGTCGAGTGTCCTTCTAGATGCTTTTTTTATTCTTTCCCAAATTTTAATCTAATTAAGAGACATAATAATTTCCACCAATTCTATGTTTGGCTCCCAGAACAAGCCATATCATTTGGGGTTGAGGTGCCACTATAGAACCATTTTTTCCAGATAATAGGAACTCTTGCTGTACTTCTTACTGTTTTTACCATCTGACCATTTTGTTCAGACCTGAACATAGTGTAGCCATGGCATGCAGATTGAGAGGTACAATTCAAGCTAAACATCCCCTTAGGGGACCAATCAATAAGGATTCCATAGGAATCATTATGCAACACTTCTGCCTGTTCTTCAATGCAACCTTCCCAAATAAGTACGTTCATTTTTTCTGGCCAGGTCCAATTCTGCTTGCAAATAGGTTTTTGAGGGTAGTATACCTCAATTATAGGAGCAGATTTATTATGGTAAATACTGTGACCAAAAGCATGTGTAACTGTGTAATAGAGTGATTACATCCAGGCATTATTGCCAGTCAAGATTGATAGTGAAGAGGTAGGCAACTAGTGGCCTTTCCCAAAGAGATAGGCAGATTTTCAAATCCTAAAGAAATATTCATAACAATTCCTCCCTCATGTGGGTGAGATGGGCCTCTATCATCTGTAGGACTGAGCATCCGAGAGTTATCATTAGCATATACCTCCATTGGAGGGGTACAGCCAAGTTACAGGCTGTAGAAGTTGTGGAAAAGGTAAATATGTCCAAAAAGTGTAATTATTCTCTGTGTCAGCCCTTGCTAAAGGAATACTCATGGCAATGATGATCACCACTATCATAGCTATCATTAAATTACTCATTGTGACTGGTTGTCCCGCTTTCCTCAGGTTTTCTTCCACCATCTGTGACAGTTTCTTGATCTGTCCCCAGGTAGGTGGTTGTGTTTGACGGGTGTTGCTCATGACAGTTGGGGTTCTCCTCAGCATCAGTCTTGACATGGCTGCAACTGGGGGCTCTCCGGTTCCTCCCAGAATCTCTTCTTCGGCATCTGGCTCATGATAAGGTTTCAGGTGTCTTGATGGCACCCAAACTGGCTGTTGATTCAGTCCTGGATAAACACAAGCATAACCTCTAACCCAAATTGTTATTTTACCTATTTCTCAACATTTTGTTATCAAATCTTTCCACCAAACCAGTTGTTCTGCTTATGTCTTTGCAGCTGGTTTTTGTAGATGCTATTCAGCTGCTGATAGCATCTGGCCTTTACGCAGGCTCAAAAAACTTAAAATCAATAATGCTAGATTCAGTTGCGTATATGGAGTCCCATAATTGCTGTTTCCCCCATTTTGCTTTTGCAACTGCTGTTTCAGGGAGAGATTCATTCTTTTCACTATGGCCTGTCCTTGAGAATTACATGGGATACCAGCAACGTGTTTAATATTCCATATAGAGAAAAATGCAGCTAGAGCTTGGCTGGTATAGCCTGGGGCATTGTCTGTTTTAATAGAAGCTGGAATGCCCATCACCACAAAACACTGCAAAAGGTGATGTTTAACATGGGCAGAAGACTGTCCTGATTGACATGTAGCCCAGACAAAGTGAGAAAAGGTGCCCACACATGCATGTACAGAAGCTAGTCTCCCAAACAAGGAAATATGTGTGACATCCATTCACCAAAGAGAATTAGGTTCCAATCCTCCAGGATTAACTCCTCCTGTAAAAGATGAGGAATGCACCATTTGGCAAGTTGGGCAGTGGTGGATAATAGCTTTAGCTTTTTTTTTTTTTTTTTTTTTT
>NW_016811582.1:71435-84788 GCF_001698545.2 Rhinopithecus bieti | reverse complement strand
TTTTTTTTTTTTTTTCAGGTAATGCTTTACCTGTGTTTAAGACCAGAGGCATTAACATGGGTTAAATTGTGAAAATGTCTAGCATTAAATATTCCAGTAGCAACAAGGTGATCAGTCATTGAGTGCCTGCAGTCAAAGGTCCTGGAAGATGTGTATGAGCACTAATATGAGTGATGAAAAAAGGGTGCATTCTACTCCTAACTGTTTACAACTGGGTAAATGAAGTAATCAATTGCTTATCTGTGTGGAATCGTAACTGAGCATTTTCAATTAATTGTGTGGAATGAACCACATGTGAAGAATCAGAAATCAGATTAATAGGCACATCAAAAGCAGTCAATACATCAATTACAGCTACAAGCTCCACTTTTTGAGTTGAAGCATAGGGCGTCCGGAAAATCTTACCTTTCGAGAAAGAACAAGAAGCTTTACCATTACTAGACCCATCTGCAAAGACATTTTCAGCACCTTCAATTGGTTTAAATTTAGTTATTTTAGGGAGTATCCAATTAGTTAATTTTAAAAATTGGAAGAGTTTCATTTTTGGAAAATGGTTATAGAGAATATCCACAAAGTCAGCTAAACGGATTTCCCAAGTAAGACTATTTATAAAAGCCTGTTGTATTTGTGCTTTTAAAAAAAGGAATAATAATTTTTCCAGGATCATATCCATGTAATTTAACAATCCGAGTTCTCCCATTTCCTATCACAGCAGCAATTTGATCCAAATAATGAGTCAAAGTCTGTGAATTAGTACGTGGAAGAAAAAGCTACTCTACAAGATCTTGCTCTTGAACAATAACAGCAGTAGGTGAATGGTAAGTTGAAAAAAAATGGCAAATCTAGAGTCTTCTCTGGGTTTGTTTTATTTATTTGAGTCTTATGCACTGTTTCTCAGTTAGCTGTAACTCTGCCTCAGCCTCGTTTGTTAATTGCCAAGGGCTAGTGAGATTAGGATCTCCTCTAAGGATAGAAAATAGATTATTCATGGCATAGGTAGGAATGCCTAGAGCAGGTCATATCCAATTAATGTCCCCTAGTATTTTGAAAGTCATTTAATATTTTCAGTTGATCTTTAGTTACGGTTAGTTTCTGTGGCACTATTGTAGTTTCATTTACTAGGGTCCCTAAGTAGGAGTAAGGAGTAGTAGTTTGAATTTTGTCAGGAGCTATAATTAAACCAGGATGAGAAATAAAATTTTGCAAGTGATTATAACATTGAAGTAATATTTCTCGAGTGGGGGCAGCATGAAATATATCATCCATATAATGAATAATGTAACACTGTGAAAATTTTTTACAGATAGGTTCAATTGCTTGCCCTACATAAGTCTGGCAAATTGTTGGACTGTTTAACATGCCTTGTGGCAACACTTTCCAATGAAAATGCTTAGCAGGCTGCAGGTTGTTTACCGCAGGAATTGTAAATGCAAACCATTCACAGTCTTGCTCAGATAAGGGGATAGTAAAGAAACAGTCTTTTAAATCTATGACTATTAAAGGCAAATTTTTCAGAATCATAGCAGGAGAAGGCAATCTTGGCTGTAATGCCGCTATAGGTTGTATAACTGAATTAATGGCCCTTAAGTCAGTTAACATTCTCCATTTACCTGATTTTTTTTTTAATTGTGAAAACTGGAAAATTCCAAGGGGAAAATGTTGGAGTTATGTGTCCTTTTTCTAATTGTTCAGCAACTGAATCCTCTAAAGCCTCCAGTTTCTCTTTACTTAGTGGCCATTGTTCTATCCAAATCTGTTAACCATTATAAACATATAGGTTCTGAAGGCTTAACAATGGCCACCATCAAAAATGGTATCCTAAACCTTGGCAGGACTTTGTCTTTCCACTTGAAGTGGCTCCTTCCAACCTTGCATTTTTTTTCCTATTCCCATACCAGGGACATACCCCATTTCATGCATCATATGTTGACTTTGAGGGCTATATAATTGTTCTGGAATTATAACTTCTACTCCCCATTGTTGTAATAAATCTCTTCCCCATAAATTTATAGGTACAGAAGTTATAATTGGTTGAATAGTACCAGGTTGTCCATCGGGCCCTTCACAATGCAAAATGTAAAGTAACTACTTTGATATACTTCAGGGACTTTACTAACTCCAACTATGTTAAATTGAGTGGGTTGAATTGGTCATGCGGATGGCCAGTGCTGTAGAGAAATGATTGAAATGTCCGCTCCTGTATCTACCAAATCTTTAAATTTATTTCCCTGAGTAGTTATTTCACAGGTAGGACATTTATCAGTAATTTGATTCACCCAATAAGCTGCTTTGCCATGTTTATTTGTGCTTCCAAATCCTCCTATTCATTTAGTTTAACTTTTCCCCATTTCTACATACAGCACCATCAGGAGCTGTGCTGTACTCTTTTCTGGCTCTGCTTTCCAGGGAATAGAAGTAGATATAACAATTTGAATTCCCCCATTGTAATTTGAATCAATGACTCCTGTACGTACTTGCACTCCTTTTAAATTTAAACTAGACCTACCTAGAAGTAATCCTACCATCCCTGCTGGCAAGGGTGCACAGACTTCTGTTGTTACTTTTTGCAGGGGTTCCCCAGGCAGAAGGCTCACAGCTTTTGTGCAGCATAAATCTACTTCAGCACTACCGCCTATGGCAGGGGACAGGCATTGTACAGGAGTGAGGAAATGGCCTGAGCCAGAAATGCCCCAGTTTAGAATGGGGTCCGGGACAGGACCCTCATGGCATTTCCTGAAATCGGGTTCCCATCTTTAGCAAACTTTAGAGTGACACTGATTAACCCAATGTTTTCCTTTTTTGAATTTTGGACATATTCCAGGCTCAGCAGTTTCCTTTCTTCCCTCAACTGGTGGCCTGACTTGTTGTTTTTTTTCTACATTCTTTTTTAGTAAGGCCATGCTTTACGCAGTTAAAACAAGCTCCAGGAAACTGAGTATTTCTTTTATCCACTCTCAGTCCTGCCATTGCCTGTGCTAGCAGAGTAGCCTTACGCAGATTATCTCCGATACCATCACAGGCCTTAATATAATCAACTAAATGTGCTTTCCCTCTAATAGGCCGCAGAGCAGCCTGGCACTCGGGATTAGCACTGTCAAAAGCTAATAACTGCAACACTATATCCTGAGCAGCTGAATCTGCAACCACCTTTTTTTTTTTTTTTTTTTTGAGACGGAGTCTCGCTGTGTCGCCCAGGTTGGAGTGCAGTGGCACGATCTCGGCTCACTGCAAGCTCCGCCTCCCAGGTTCACGCCATTCTCCAGGCTCAGCCTCCGAGTAGCTGGGACTACAGGCGCCCGCCACCTCGCCCGGCTAGTTTTTTGTATTTTTAGTAGAGATGGTGTTTCACCATGTTAGCCAGGATGGTCTTGATCTCCTGACCTCGTGATCCACCCGCCTCGGAATCCCAAAGTGCTGGGATTACAGGCTTGAGCCACCGCGCCCGGCCTGCAAGCACTTTTTAAAGAGATTCCTGTAACTGAGCTATAAAATCTGCATATGGTTCTTTTGGTCCCTCTTTTACAGCACTAAAGGAAGGGTATTGTTCTCCTCCTGAAGTGGTTTTTTCCCAAGCTCCAATGCACACGCCTCTAAGCTGCTCTATGGCATCATCCTGCCTGACCACTTGTGTACCTAAACCAGCCCAGCTGCCAACCCCCAAATGTTGGTCTACAATTATGTTAATTTGAGATTGGGCCTGGGCATTGTGAGCAGCCTGAATGGAAGCTTCATCTGCCCACCAAGTTTTAAATTGTAAGAACTGAGCAGGAGTCAGGCAAGCTCGACTAAGAGCATCCCAGTAGTTAGGAATCATCTGGCTGGAAACAGCAATGCTCTTTAACAGTCCCATTACAAAAAGAGAACCTGGTCCATACTGATTAATAGCTTGTTTAAATTCTTTGAGCAATTTAAAAAGGAAAAGGCTCAAATATTTCCCTGTTGATTTGGGAGTATATCCTAACAGGGAACTGCCAAGCCTCTATGTCACCCTCTTGTATAGCTAGCTGAATTCCTGCCTGAATAGAACTGAGAGTGGTTGCTTGAGGTGCTGCTCAAACAGTCACTGGGGCAACTATTTCTTGCTCAGTGTCCCCCAGAAAAGAAAGATCTGGAGGGTCAGGCCACTCTTTTTCTTCAAAATAATGAGGGGGTGCAAAAGGGTAGGGACAAACCTCTCCCTCCTTTGCCACTTTAGCTTCAGTTGGCAAGCAAACCTGCTCTGTCACCTCTTCTGTTACTTCGTTATACTCTCCTTCCTCCTCTTCATTAGTATGAAAAGGTTCCATGGTGGAATGAACCAGAACCTACACTTGTCTCACTGTTACCCTGATGTTTCCTAGCTCCCCTTCTTACTCACCATAGGGATTGCTTAAGAGTACTTGGGTGTCCTCCAGTGTAGTTCCATGTTCTCCAACCGTTGCTCTGGTGACCCTTCAACCTAGGTTCAAGCCCCATGTATGGACACTGCTTTCTGAGACCAGCTTGGTCATGGAGACCGTAACCCAGCAATGCTAGAGGAAGTAAAGATATACACACAGAAATATAGAGTGTGGAGTGGGAAATTAGGGGGCTGACAGCCTTCAAAGCTGAAAGCCACAAACTGAGTTTTACCCGTATATTTATTGACAGCAAGCCAGTGATAAGCTTTGTTTCTATAGATCATAGATTAACTAAAACAGGAAACAAAAGGATGGGCTCTGGCTAGTTATCTGCAGCAGGAACATGTTCTTAAGGCACAGATCGCTCATGCTATTATTTGTGGTTCAAGAATGCCTTAAGCAGTTTTCCACGCTGGGTGGGCCAGGTGTTCCTTGCCCTCATTCTGGTAAACCCACAACCTTCAGCGTGGGCGTCATAGCCATCACGAGCATGTCACAGTGCTACAGAGATTTTGTTTATGTCCAGTTTTGGGGCCTGTTTATGGCCAGATTTGGGGGTCTGTTCCCAACAACTTAGCTAACAATATTTAATTAATTTCATATATCTATAATCCCCCCCTAAACATTTTTGATAACATAACTTTGTAACATATAATTTTAGCTCTCAATTTTTGTTGAGGAGGATACCATAACCCAGAGAAAAGTTTACAAACCAAGATCACAAAAGTGGTGGCAAAGCTAATTACTGTTAAAGATAAGACTCTGGTCTCTAAATTACAAACCAAAATATTTTATATTACAATGCATTGTATCTGACTGCAGCTAATAACTAGTTTAAAATCCCAAAATAAGAAAGTTCAACAAAACTTGCTCATTCAATGTAACTATGAATCTCACTTATTTAGGAAATTTTAGTGCTGTTCTATTCCTCCATCACCTTTTATTTCACTGACCATTGAAACACTAGCAAATCGTATAATTTTTGAGAATAGGGTGCTTCTTTGAGTTGTAAAAGACTAAATATGTACATTGTCCTCAGAGCATATGTAAAATAACAGGCCATAAGTTTGTCCCCTGAGTTTAATTTAACCTTTTACTGACATCATTTCATAAAGACTCATTTTATCACTCCATAGTATAAATGTTTTATCCAGTATTAAATAACAGGGCTTGCTGGTATTAATACTGTGTTTTAAATATATTTGGTTGTTTACTTAGGTAAGAATATTTGATACATTTCATGTATCTATAATTCATCACTAAATATTTTTGATAAACTTACCTGTGCTCCCATAAATTTTATGTTCTGATCCATTATTTCCCTACTGTATAGTTCTCTTCATTGTTAAGCTTATTATATAAAGAGGAAAACTTGCAATTTTCACTATTCCATTTGGCTGTTCCATCACAAATTACTTTTCATGGCATATAAAATGTCTGGTAACCTTCATAAGTTTTGCTTTTGTTGAAAATTTATCATTATTTTCCCAAAATTTATTTTGCTCACCTTATCAGATCATTTTAACTGTTCCTCAGTCCACCATCTATCCTATTGAGTATAAGTCATACCTTTTCAACATAGCAATGTCGAAATATGTTTTAAGCCTGTAGAGAATAAACCATGTTTTGCCTATCATTTTCATCTTAGGAGAATTCTAAAAGTTTGAGAATCTGCTTTTATGTAAAGCAGATTATGTAAAATATTTACACAAGCAATATTATAGCAATATAAAATGTTTAAAAAAATCTAGCTCTATCCCATCATTCTGACAAGAAATTTTAATTTTATTAATTGTTTTTTCCTAAAAGAGTATGATTTACACACTGGTAAATTTGTGAAGAAGGCAGGCCTGACTCTTTCCTAGATTGTATTCTTCAGGGAAATGAAATATTGAAGGAAACAGGAGAATCAGTCTTTTCTGTTTTCCCTTAATACCGCCTTTCTTTTGGATTATACAAATCTCTTTTTCACTGTTTAATCCTAATCATGGTGACTAGTTAGCCTGTCAGTTATTGCTTTCTGAATATTGTCTTATTTTGGCTTATCTGTAAAAGCAATATTCTACAAGGTACTAAGGATTGGTGAGTTTTCTAACCATTATTTCACCAGGTTTTTTTAAAATGAAAAACATTCTAATATTTATATGCAAATTCAAAAAATCTAGAATAGATAACTGATTTTGAAGAAGAAAATGTTGAAAACTTAAACTCCTTGCTTTCAAATTACTGCCTAGTATTGGTGCAAGTATGAAAATATAGATTAATGGGACAGAAGAGAGTCCAGTAATAGATCAATATATATTCATAGATACATATATACACACACAAATACATGCACACAATTGGAACTATTTGAAAAAGGTGCCAAGTTTGAATAATGTAGAAAGAATAGCCTTTTTAATAAGTGGTACAGAAAAAAATAGATATGTATATACAAAATAAAATTATAGACCATTGTTTCTCAAACTTTCTGTATGTCACCTTTCGCATAAGTAATTTTTAGACTTTTTTCTTTTTTACTTAATCATTCCCTAAATTGTGAGAAATGAAGTATTATACTGACCTTGCCACTAGGGAAGCTCAGAGCCTGGTAAGATTATACAGGATTTGATGAATTCTATTCCTTTTTAGAATACTATTGGGCCATATTCAAAAGTCCTCAGAAAAAAAAAATTTGATTTAAATACAGTCCAGTACAGACACCATTACAGATTTTCAGAAGTCTATGGCTTAGGCTGAGTCACTCAGCCTTACAATCTGTTTGCACAAATGATTTCAAAAGTGTTTCAATCTGGAACACAAGCCTTAGATCTAAGGAAATCAAATAATGGTGTTCAGCGGAGATTGCTGGAGTCTTAGATCTAAAGCTGCCCAATGGGGCTGGTTGTTATATACTTAGTGAAAGTAAATTGCTCAAATATTACTTAGAGTGGGAGGAGAAAAGACTGCTTTCTCCAAGGAAGAGCATCAGATAATGCTGGGTAATATAAAAAACAGTAAATAAATAACTGAGTTGTGATAAACTAGCTCAGAAGAGTTTATTGATAAATTGGAAATGGCATACTCAAGAGTATTTAACACAGGAAATTTCTGGAGCAATTGATTATCCAGGTACCTCACTGTCTTGTAGTCAATGATAGAGCCTTAGGATGGTCAGCCTGCTGCTTTCGCTGTGTAGTCTGAATTCATCCCAGCCAAACCAAAACATGCTACTTTGTTAAGCGATGGGTGTTCCTGAATTCAAAGTCATGTACGGTGACAAACTTGCAGCTGATGAAATTCTAGTGGAAGAAATGAGGATACATCTACAAAATGGACAGAGATAAAAGTCTTAAGTGTGCTTAGCAATTAGGCTACTGCATAAGAAACATAGTTGGATATTGACCAATTAAGCAAAAGTCAATGACATTGTGACGTGTTTAGGCAAATTAGTTTTAAAATAAAAAAAAAAAAAAAAACAACAACACTCATTCTCTTGTAGAAGACTCATTTAAGGAAGTTCCTATGGAAATCAAGGTGTGTCAAAGATATGCACCCCATAAAGATCCAGTTGTTAGCTCGGACGAGAATTGGAATCCTGATGAAAGTACTTGATTCAGATCAGCACAATTAGTTAACTCGCTTGATGAAATGACAAACATTGGTTTGCTCTATCCATGCAGAGAGAGAGTGAATGACAACACATTCTTTTGCACTTGAAACCGCTAATGTAGTGAAGACTCTACTTAATATTCGCAGGGAGGGAAGAAGGATACTGCTAAAATTTGGTAAAGATAGCTTTAGCAGAATTCCTTTAGATTACGGTTAACAAGAAGATGCCCTAGGAAGTTCTTATCTAAAAGTGTTTTAATCAAATCTATTTAGAGTGTACTCTTTAAATTGCTTAAGGTAAATTAACTTTATGAAATGCAACTGGCTGGAGAATGGCGTCGTTCACCTAGACTCCCTACTTCCAAATGAAATCACTTCCTCTGAGATAATATGTGATCTACACATAGTGCTCTTCCCTTACTCTGAAAACAAAACATGTTTATAATATCTACAATTGTTAGAGGCCTTTGTGCTAATTAAGAATAAATAGCAAATATTTTGGTATCTCTTTTATCCTGTTTATTTATTAATTTTCTTTCTCTCTCTCTCTTTTTTTTTTTTTTTTTTTTTAAACAGTATATCCAGTATATGTCACCTAGGCTTAAGTGCAGTGGTATGATCACAGCTCACTGCATCCTTGATCTCCTGGGCTCAAGCAATTCTCCCACTTCAGCCTCCAACTTCAGCCTCCCACCTCAGCCTCTTGAGTAGCTTGGACTACAAGCCTGCACCACCCCACCAGGCTACTTTTTTTTTTTTTTTTTTTTTTTGGTAGAGTCAGTGTCTCACTGTGTTGCCTAGACTGGTCTTGAACTCCTGGGCTCAAGTGATCCTCCTACCTCAGCCTCCCGAAGTGCTGGGATTTCAGATGTGAGCCACTACATCCAGCCATCTTTATTTTTAAACCTACTTATTTGAAAACTATTTGAGTTGGATGTTATTAGTATACCAGTATACATAATTAATATCAAATAATAATATAGTGTAGTATATTAATACTATTTATTATCATCTTCAAAATTCCCCATCATGAATCTATATGCATATAATAGCTAAGTTTACAAGTACAAGAATGAATGAACTAGACAAAATCTCTGTTTTCATGGATCATTAAATCTAGGGGAATAGGCACAAATAGATGATAGATATTGGTAGATAGATAACTAGATACACAGAGTAAGATAGTGATTGATCTATGAAGAAAGATAAAGCAGGATAAGGGATTGAAAAGTGATTTTGTGTTTATTTAGATGGAGTTATCAAGGAAGACTTTTCATAGGTGCTTCAGACATATTGGACTAACAGCTATAAAGTCACAAAAATCTCTGAGGAAGAGAATCCAAATAGAAAGACCCAAAAGTATAGAGATCTGACATGGAAGGAAGGGCATTCATGTGGTTAGAAAATTGTGAATGAGATAGAAAGTGGTAAACAAAACCATGTAATCTCATTTTTTATCTTCTACTCACACTTCTTCAAAGTTCCAATGTAATTCTTCTTTAACATTATAGCTACAAAATCCCTAGAAATGTTCCCAGAGACTTTTATTTATTCAAGTGGGAATTTTTTCAATGTGTTTTCACATCTGAGATGAGAGTTATTAACCAGAGCAACTGAGAATGTTGACTTCATGGTTTAGAATTAGCCAGGCTCTGCTATTTATCAAATGCCAGGTATATTCTTGTTTAATTTCGTTTACTTTGGATGCAAGAATGTGAATATTCCATAGTTTCTGCCTCATTATTGTTTTTTTTCTCCTAATATCTTGCTAACCTTGTTCACGTTCTCTGATTATATTGACTTAGTATAATTTATTGCTAATAACTGAAGAGTATTTCCAAGTATACATAGCCACATATTTATACCTTTAAAATTCATTTCAATTTCTAAACCAATGATATACTAGGTATTGATGTAGGCTGGTCTTGTTAAATTCTTGATTTGGTTTCTCCCTTTTCACATCAAAGACCTAAAATGATTGTTTCTGAAATAATGTTAATCCAAATTATTTGTTATAAAAATAAAATATCTTTCTATATTTCAAACTGCTTTGAAAAATTATACACTCACTTGAATGCTCATACTAATGTGATTTTGTAATTGCCACATAAAATTAGTATGATACAATTTTGTAGTTTGATTCAATTGCCTAGTGAGATAATATCAATTGACTCACTGTTTTTATTTCAGTTCCATTTTGAAACTTGACTTACTTATTAATGTAATGTAGGACAATTGCATTCCCTTCATTGCTGATAAGAATAACTGTGGGTGATGACATGTACAATGTATATCCATTAAAACTAGAAACTGATAAAAAACAATATAGTGAAAGACGAAACAAAATTTCCATGATCTGTTTTTGCTAGCGAGTGTTAAAGCCGGACACGGTGGCTCACACCTGTAACCCCAGCACTTTGGGAGGCCAAGTCAGGCGGATCACCTGAGGTTGGGAGTTCGAGACCACCCTGACGAATATGGAGAAACCCCGTCTCTACTAAAAACATAAAATTAGCCGGGCGTGGTGGCACAAGCCTGTAATACCAGCTACTCGGGAGGCTGAGGCAGGAGAATCACTTAAACCTGGGAGGCAGAGGTTGTGGTGAGCCAAGATTGTGCCATTGCACTCCAACCTGGGCAACAAGAGAGAATCTTTGTCTCAAAAGTAGAATACATGTTTTGCCACAAGGTGAGGATGGACAATTTAGATGCTGCCACAGAGCATTAGTAATAACTTTGGCTGATATTGGGCCACAGGTGTATGCATTTTTTTCTCTGTCCACTTCACTCTTACTGCTTTCTTTTTTGTTCTTCTTTTTATTCCAGTGTTGACTTAGTCTTGTATGTGATGCCTATATATATGTTGGTACTTAGAATTTAGAAACTTTCAGAGATTATGTAATAAATTAATAATGTTGGGGAACTGACTAAATAGTTACTTCCAGCACTCAACACTTTAACTAAGACTGGAAATTATAAGGATATTATGTTTCTTTCCAGGAGTAAGTTTACTGTTTATAAATTATGTTGTTATTTTAAGTCTGAATTTACTTTTAGTTTTTAATTAGTAAATATATCTCTTCTGCCTTCCTTTAAAATGTCAGTTACAAACGATGTATATTAGTCCTTTATACTACATATACCTATTATGAAAAATATCTTCCAAAATAAAGAGAATTTATTTCACATACAAGAGCTTTCTAACATGCTCTCTCTGCAAGGCTAATTCATACCTTTTCTCTATTTTTCTTCGGATATTGTTAACCACACTTTCATTCTTAGGACAACTTTCAGTGGATTCTATAATTTGAATAGTACACTAATTCTAAGCCTTATTCTTTCTGGAGTCTTCTTTTTTCTGCCATATTTCTGTAGGAAATGATGAGTATTATGGACCTCCTTTTATATTTTAACTTCAGTTCCAGGCCAACTGCCTTCACAATGATTATGTTTGGTTACCAAAGCATCATTAAAATTCAACATAATTAAAATCACCAATTTTATTTTCAGTTCCCCAAATCTTCCTAGTCTGAACTTCAGAATTATCATGAATATGATGAACATTCTCCCTTATTACTGTCATTGCCGCCACACTAGCTCTGACTTCCATCTTTCAATGTGCAGTATCACAGCAATTGCACTCTTGAAGGCCGATATGACCCCTGGTTATTTGTTTTGCCTCAAACTTCCTACCTTATATTTTACTCTACTTTCCATTGCATTGCTTTCTACGTACAAATCTCATTTATTCATCCACCTTTAATCTGTAGTTTTTATTTTGGGGAATAAGAAGACAATGCCTAGTGTCAATAATGCCAATGATGAGCCAGGTTAAATGGAAAATGTGTACCTATGATTTTCATTTATATATTCCCAGAGTAAAAGAACAAAATAGAAAGAAACCTGATATTTGTTTGGCACATAGTATGTGTTAAGCAATGTGCCAAAATTTTTGTTGACAATATTCTTCTTTTAAATTTAAAATGACCAGTGAAAATACTTGCTTGTGTTGGTAACTTATTGTATGGTACCTCCAAAGGACAAAGTAAAATCTAGGGTTCACCTGGAGATAAGCTTATTGTACATGATTTTATATTGTCAATTTGTATTTATGCCACATTGTTTTAGTACATGTTCCTAGTATAATTTGTAGTGAATCTCTATGGAAGAAATGAATGGTGTCTCCTTGTTTTCATGTATCTAAATTATAAAGGTGTATAATGTGTATAATGTATATAATGTATAATGATGTTCATATACTAGAATAAACTAGAAACCCTACCACAGGAATAATAGGAAAAGCTCATATGGGTTTTATTGTGCAATATACACTATTCTAAGTTGTTGTTCATGCATTAACTAATTTTACAACAATTCGTTGTGATAAGCAATGTTATCATCCACATTTTTGAGATAAGAAAACTGAGTCACAGAAAGGTTGACTTTCTATAAGTTGTCCAAGGTCATATAGCAAACAGCTGGTTGAACTATTATTCAAACACAAGCAGTGTGACAGCAAATCTTGCATTCTTAATTTATGGTTTACAAGCACGGAGAGGATCACGGGGATAAAAAGGATAGATGCTTACCGTGCCATTCACCTGGAATAATTCAGGATTATGATACTTTATACCCAAGGTGTGCTTTATGGGACAATCAGGCATTTGTCTGAGGACATCCTTCTATGGGATTAGAGATTAACCACAAGGTAAATAATCATTATTTAGTTTTTCAAATTAAAACAAAGAAAATTTATACGATTGAGCCAAGTATTTCCCGAAGCTAAATGGACCAATAGAAGGAATGTTCAAGTTAGGAAGAAAACATAGGAAAGGAACAAAAGTCCACTGCCAAATTTTAAGTGTTATTTGCTGTACATCATGTGGTGTCCTTGAGATTTGCCAGTGTAATCTGGAAGCGAAAATGGAGTAATTGCCTGGCCTTGTAGTAGGCATATAAATGACATAAGGAATTTACCTATATTGGTTGAAATACAATCACTCTTGAAAAGTAATTATTTATTCCACCTCTCTATTTAATACCTTGATGAAATCATAAAAATAAATATAATTCATGGCCGGTCGTGGTGACTCATGCGTGTAATCCCAGCACTTTGGGAGGCCGAGGCAGGTGGATCACAAGTTCAGAAGATTTAGACCATACTGGCCAAAATGGTGAAACCCTGTCTTTACCAAAAATACAAAAATTAGCTGGACGTGGTGGCACGCACCTGTAGTTTCAGCTGCTTGGGAGACTGAGGCAGGAGAATCACTTGAACCTGGGAGGGGGAGGTTGCAGTGAGCCAAGATCATGCTACTGTACTCCAGCCTAGGGTCAGAGAGAAATTCCTTCTCAGAAAAAAAAAAAAAAATATATATATATA
>NW_016811582.1:53576-69110 GCF_001698545.2 Rhinopithecus bieti | reverse complement strand
AAATTAAGTTTATATTTATAGAAATTATTTAAATTTTCATACATAATTATAATATATATTATGTATGTGTAATTCAATTGCCACAGGGATAATTTTAATGCAGACTGATAAGTAATACCTAGGATACTAAAATATATTTTTTGGGTAGCATATAGGGTCAAGATAGCAAATACAAATAGTGAGCCTTGATTATTTTCTATGCTGTTTTTCGTTCATTTATTCAAACATTTTATTCATTTTATAAACAAAAGTTCATTGAATATTTTTAAGCACATTTTGTGAGATATTGTTACTAAATGGTTACATCCCTTATCACTGTGGAAGTTGTAATTATTAGTTATTAGTTTTCATATTTGAAGATGCAGTTTAATGACACTTTAAAATGATGTCAAATTCATGTGAATTCTTCTAAAAAAAGAGAAAGACCTTAATTTATTTTTGAAATCACATCTATTTTAAGGTAATTTTTCCAGAAGAATATTGCTTAAAAGTTTACCATTATTGTCTCTCTTCCCAGACCAATTAGCTATGATGGAGAAAACAGCCGTGCTGTAGAAATGGACTAGCTAAACTACTTTGGGAATAAACATTACATCTACTTTCTCTGACTTGCTTGTTTAAAACAAAGATTTCTTTGCTACCTAATTTAAAATGATAATTTCTTAGATGCTTGGAAAACCAATAATTAAAGTTGTATTTCAGCAGAAGGTTCATTAACTTAGACAAAAACAGATAAAAGTAAATGTGCTTACTACAGTTGGTTCAATTTTATCACTAAAATAGTTCAATCTACTGAATTTTTGAAGCTAATGTTTAAGGCAGTACCTTATTTTGGGTAAATATTTATTGGTTTTATGATGAAATCAGTGCAATTATCCAGATTTAGGCTGAGTATTTGCAAAGACCAGATAAAGAGAATGGCTAATTAAGAAAAAGACACATAGAGAAAGAAACAATTGGAAAAGGACAAAACAAATTTAAAGTACGGTGGAAAATTACAAAATGAGAACAAATAAATACATGTAAGTGTAAACACATACAAAAGGAGAAATTGAATAGGCACAAAGAGAGAAGATCCAAAGAAATTACCTTGTGGAATTACTTTTATGCTCTCAACTCTCAAGATTCAGGTTTCTGAGGAGCAAGTTTGAATTACCTGTCTTTGATAATCTCAATGCCTTCACTCTTCATTTTATTTAGGATTAAAATCATCCACCCACACAAAAGAGCAGAGTGCTATATAGTTTAGCTTTTTGTTATGATTGCCTTTTCTTGGTATTGGGAAAACACTCAAGATACATGATCTAAGAAGTTATTCTGATTTTTAGACAAAATGGTGAAGGAGAAATCAGGTTATTTTTATTTTGATATTGGATCTTCTGTTGATATAACATGTATATATCAGATGAAGATTTTAAATTCCTTCTCTTACACTCAATTTTAACTAACTACACAATATTTTCTTAAGTATGGAACAACTTTTTGGAAATTGATGGTATTTATTTACTATTTATATAATTCTTTAAATATATGCATTTTCTATATTTAAACCAATAATTTCTTTTACTGTAAGAAATCAGAGAAGAGTGGTATACACAAATGAACCCTAAAACCAGCAAAATATGGTTATTAGTTAACATAAATACGCATTCATTTTTTAAAAGCAGCATATCTGACATCATCAATAGTAGTAGACAGAACAATACCCACACCTCAACAGAAAAGAATAGTTACTTTTGCCATCAGCCAGAGTGAAAATCTTCATAATTTTGGGGACACTGGGTAGAGATCTAAGAAGTATTTTGAAATACTCCGTATTGATAAAATTTGCACTAGAGTAAAACTCTGTACCCTAACAACAGATTTTAAAGAAAAGACTCAAAAGGGTGTGAACTAGGTCTGAGAATTAAGCTCAATAATATTCTGGAGAATACAGAATTATCTAGTGCCAACCAAGCTATAATTCAAAATATCTAGCATCACATTAAACATTAGCAGGTATACAAAAATTCAAGTCCATAATTATGAGAAAAAATAGCCAAATGAAATCAACCCAGAAATAACAGGGATTACAGAAGTAGTAGACAAAAACCTTGAAGCAACTATTATGTATGATAAATTCATTAAGCAGAAGGCCATTAGCCAGAGGCTATAACTTTAGTTTGGGTTTCTACATAACAATCTGCAATCAAATTTAGCACTTAAATAAACCAAAAACTAATTTAGGAGTATAACAAACAGCTGAGTTCCAGCCAATCAGAAGTAGTCAGGTTTCAGCAAATGTCAGACAGCCAACTCATCACACTATGCCCAAATAAGACAGATGACTAGGTTTGGCCAATTTGATGACTTTTCTACTTTGCTTCTGTTTCTGACCTTTGAAAAGTTCTTTGTTCACACTGCAGGGCAGCTCTCTCTCAACAGTTTCTAATTCTGAGTGTTGCCCAATCATGAATTGTTTTTTGTTCAAATAAACTCTGCTAAATTTAATTTGTGTAAAGTATTTTCTTTTACTCTAACTTCATGCCATATATTTAAAAAGCTAGATACTTGTTAAACACTTAAAAATCCAAATAGAACAATTACCAAAAAAGCTACAATGTCTGAAAATACACTGAGTAGGATTAACAGCAAAATAGGTATTGCTAAAGAATAGATAGAAGATTTGTGCATTAATAAATTTGAAAATATATATAGCAAGGGAAACTGCAAAAACAGAAAAAAAAAACCAGAAGAGAAAAAAATATTGAAATAAAATGAGGAGAATATAAGTCAGCTCTGGGAAAGTTTCAAGTGGCTCATATATTTGTGACTGAAGAATTCAAATGAGAACAGGAAAAAAAGGAAAATAGGAAGAATTTGATATTTTCTAAATTTAAATTAACTATAAAGCAGAAAATCAAAGGAGGAAAATGTATGTCAGCCACATACATTTTCCTCTGTCAGAAGCGGAAAGTAAAACTTTGTTATTTTAAGATTCTTATACTATAACGCTATAACGTAACTTGAAAATGGATTATGATACATGAAAGATATAAATGATAAATTATAAATCAACTGCTAATATTAGCAAAATAATTTTAACTAAATATCCAACAAAGTAGATAAAAAATACTCAAGCCAAAGGAGGAAGAAAGAGAAAGATAAACAGAGAAAGGTGAAGACAAGTACAAATTATGTAACTGTATGGTATATTTAAATCCAAACATCAATAGTAAGACTGAAAGTAAATAATCTAAACACCCCAATTGAAAGGAGAGATTACACAATAGATACAAATTTCAAGAATCAATTATATGTTGTCTATGAGAAACCAATTTTAAATATAAAATATAAACAGATGAAAGATAAAATATAAAAAAGATATCTTATGATTATACTAATTAAAAGGACTGTGCTGGACTAAATGGAATATGAATTTTTTTTTCAGAGAAAAGTAGTTTTCAGAGAAATAAAAAAAATTATTTTATGGGGGGGGATATATTTTATGGGGCATCATTTTATTATGATTTTAAAAAAAGAGTCAATTTATCAAGAAGGTGTATCATCCTAAATATAGGCACCAAATAACAAAGTTTCAAAATTTATAAAGAAAAAATTATAGAAATACAAGAAGATTTTTTTTAATTTTAAAAAATATTTTAGAATATTAAATATCCATCTCTAAATGATTCTTAAAATAGTAGATCAGAAATCAGTATGGTTATAAAAGACTTGAGCACCAACTACCATCAATCCACTTGATCCTAATAATTTATAGAACATTCTACTCAATAACTAAAAATACATGATTTTTAATAACTCCATGAAAGATTTACCAAGGTAGAAATACTTCATAGTGTACAAAGCAAATTTCAAGTAACATATAAAAAATTAGGCAAATCATACAGATTCTTGCCCTCAGTGACTACTAGTGAATTAAGGAATTTAATAGTAGAATGATATTTTGAAAATTCTCAAAATATTAGCTTATTTAGGAACTTGATAACACAATACTAAATATTCCATGAGTTAAATATATAATTTAGAAAGAAATTTGAATTTTTTGGACTAATGAAAATAAAAACATGAATATCAATATTAGTGGAATATAAGTTAACAATAATTGAGGTATTAATTATATACACTAAATACCCATGTCAGAAAAGACAAAAGCTCAAATCAACAACCTCATTTCTATCTAACTAAACTAGGAAAAAAGAGCAGATGAAACCAAAATAAGAAGGAAAAAGGAAATAAAAAAATTGAAATATCAAACAGAAAAAACAATAAAAAATACAATATCCAAAGTTAACTTTTTTGAGGAGCTTAAACCCTGACAACAAATCACTGCGCTCAGAAGTTATCAGATTCCAAAAAATAGAAAAAACAAATTACAATAATACAAAACAAGACAGCGTGTCTCAATCAACAGATCTCACAGTGTCCACAATAACAAATTTCTCCTAAACCAATAAAATCAAAAAATATAACTCATAAATTCAGCAAAGTTACACTTATCAGACAATGAGAACCCCTCAAGCAACAAAACACACTAACAAATCCATATCACACGAAAATGGATAAATCAAATATAAAAATAACATAAATACTCCCACCCTATACCTAAACACATACAACTACTCCTCCCACTACACACCTTTATTTGGCATTTCTACTCACAGTTTAGCACAGTTAAACTACCTCACAAAGAAAACCTCAAGATCAAGGTGACCCTTTATTTGGAAACAACCCCTCTACCAATTTCTCAGAAAAAAATAAGTAGACACATATAACTATGAACAAACGATACACAACAGCCAACAAACTTGCAAACAACACAACTAAAAAACAAACTGGCTCATAGAAAAACAAAATGCAAGAAGTATCTTTATAAAAGAACCAATAATAATCCTAAATTATGTATAAAAAAAGATAATACACCTCACTTACCAGGTGGATGGTATCTGAGAAATCCTTAATTAGATTAACACTTGCTAATATTTAATGTCACTTACTCTACATTGGATAGAACAAAACAAACAACACCAAACAAAAATACATCATTTCACATACAGCAGATAGAGCTATTTATCATTAGGTAAACTGGTAGAAGCTGTGTTTTTCCCACAATGCAAATATTACTAAGCTAATAAAGTAGAAAATTAATTTCATATATGCAATAACATAAGCAGTAAGCAAATATCAAAAAGAGGAAAAAAAAAATATTAAGCTATGATTCCATTGAACATGATAGTCTAGAATGAGTGCAATAAATCTATAGTGAGCGAGCACGCTCGCGCTCCTTCTCAGGGCTTGTGTAATATCGGTGTGGGGAAGGGAGGTGTGGATCAGGAAAAGAGGACAAGAGAAAGTAAGCATATTATTAGGGCGTGAATTGAGAAAAATCTTTGTTGTGATGATATTTTCATCATCTTGATGTGGCAGGGCATATCCACACCTCCCTCTTCCCACACGTATACACAAGCCATCGGAAGCACCTGACTGCTTGCTTCACTGTTAGTCACATCTAAAACTTAGCCAAATTCACACGTTTTACTATTTGATAAAAAATTTAGCAAATAACAATATTCACATGAGTATATTCACATGCTAAACTTAGCAAAGGTTTACACATAAAACATTTTCAATTATAATTATGTTGGGACATACATTAATAGCACCTTTTTAGGAAATAACATGTTATTTTGTGACCAGTAGTCATAAAAAAAAAAAAAAAAAAAAAAAAAAAAAAAAAAAAAAAAAAAACCTGATAGAACTGAGATTAAATAGCAATTAATTTAGGTGTGTGATACTTGAAAGAGTAAGAGTTTCTTAGATCACTTAAAGTAATTAGTTGTTGTGGTTTTTTTAGCTAATGGTAAGAATTCTAAGTCCCAGTATTGAAAGCTTTATAAAAATGCAAACAGATTAATCATGCAAGCTGCTTTCATTCTTTCATTTATTCAGACCGTCAGTTATTACTATGCACCAAGTATACATTTCTTACTGATGTAATAAAACTGTAAAGAATAGTAATGTGTCCCAGTTCAATAAACATTACCTATTAGTAAATGGCAGAAAACAAAAAGAACATAGATGGAGAGACAGATCAGAAAAAGGCTCCCTGAGAATGTGAATTATTGAAAAGTCACAGAGCAATTCACTTGGAAATTCCTTTTTCTTGTCCACAATGTCTTTACCGTGGCAAGGACTTTTACCTGAAATTCTGAGAATGAATGTATTCTTCAGTCAGATTTTCTTTTAAATGACATATTCATTAGTGTTAGAAGCAGTACTCTTCACAAATATAAAGAGTTACGCAGTAAAACAAAATAAACAATTCATGCTAAGTGAAATAAGTAAAATGTCTAGATAGCTTTACATCAGTTCAGGTCAGATTTTAGTGCCCCTGAGTTCAGGTAAGACCATTTTTTTACCAAAAGTCATGGAAAACTATCTGTACTATTTTATTGAAGCCATCTTGGAAATAACTAGTTGTTGACGAGAGTGTAATACAGGCTAACCATATTGAGACTAGGAAGAAAAAGATGAGTTTAAGGGATAGAGTAAAATAAAATACACAGAAAATTAGTTCTACCTAGGCTACAAAAATACGTCTTAGAGGTAAGAGTAAGGCTCTGGAGCAAAATCAAACGCACGTGAATAAACCAATCTGTTTCAAAACCTGTCTTCAGCATTAATAAAGCATGAAACTTGAGCAATTGACAAAAACCGTCTAAAACTTAAATTTAACTACCTGAAAGATGAATATAATAATATTGTTAAACGAGACTAAATGCATTCAGAAATAAGTCTAAAATACGAGTGGTTATGCAGGAGCTCCAGCACATCCGTGAACTACTTAATTATTTAGGATATGTACTCTGTTCATTTCTTGCTTACTATTTATTAACGTCCTAGAATTAGTAAAGTTTCATGTTAACTTAGAAACTTTTGTTTGGTAGAAATGCAAATCAATTTGTTACAATAGGAAAGGTACTCAAAATTTAGTTTATTAGCTTCTAGGATATTAACCACATTAACCAGTTTCATACCTAGCCTACCAATCTCACTCTAAGATTATTTTATTAAAATACTTATAACCATTCAAACCCTCAAATGTATTTTCAACCAACCTTACCATATGATTGATTCTGGTATGAATGAGTTGAGTAGAATATTTATACACATTAACTTTATATTTGTATGAGGTTCCGATTTTCAATATTTTGAAAATTACAGTTTTACAATACTAACATTGTAGGACTGGTTTGAGAATTAAATGAGATAAACTAGGAGAGGGGTAAATACTCAGTTACTTGGTATATATTTCTTTTATCATTATTATTATTTTCTTCTTTTTAGAAATTGACATAGAAAGTGCGTAAATGCACTTGTGAAATATGATATTAAAATAAGATTAAACTCTGCTTAAACCTTCTTAGATATAAGAAGAAGTTCTGTAAGTTCTATACAGACTTTGGAAGAAAAAAACGGTGTTTTTTGAGGTGTGTGTATGTGTGTGTGATGGAGTTTCACTCTTGTCGTTCAGGCTGGAGTGCAGTGGCACAATTTTGTCTCAGTGCAACCTCCACCTCTTGAGTCCAAGAGATTCCCCTGCCTCAGCCTCCGGAGTAGCTGGAAATACAGAGGCCCACCACCACACCCGACTAATGTTGTTGTTGATGTTGTTGTTGTTGTTGTTGTATTTTTAGTAGAGAGGGAGTTTCACCATTTTGGCCAGGCTGGTCTCGAACTCCTGACTTCCAGGTGATCTGCCTGCCTCGGCCTCCCAAAGCGCTGAGATTACAGGCAGGAGCCAACCCGGCCCATTGTAGTATTTCTTTCAGAAAACAACTCAGGACTGGGCGCCTTGACTAGTCCCTGTAATCCCAGCACTTTGGAAGGCCAAGGCGGATGCATCACCTGAGGTCGGGAGCCAGAGACCAGCCTGACCAACATGAAGAAACCCCGTCTCTGGTAAAAATAGAAAATTAGCCAGTTGTGGTGGTGGGCGCCTGTAATCCCCTCTACACAGGAGGTTGAGACAGGAGAATCGCTTGAACTCAGGAGGCGGAGGTTACAGTGAGCTGAGACTGCGCCACAGCACTCCAGCCTGGGGGACATAACGGGACTCCTCAAAAAAGGAAACTCAGGAACTATATATAATTATGTCCATTTATAAATTGTATATAACTTCAACCATGAAGAATAGCTGTTAAGGTTCACCAGTCTCTAGAAAGCATTTTGCAATGTTTTTTATACCCAGACACAATTCTGAGGAAAGAAGGCAGAAAAAAATACTGATTTTTTTTCTTTTTTCTTTTTTTTTGACTTTGTAGGTCTTTGTGTATTAATGTAACTTTGTGTAAAATGTCTTTGTGTAACTTTTGTTTCTATTTAATCTATATAACAATCTTATGCAGAAGCTAATATAGTTTCCATTATATGGATGAACACACTGAGCCTCAGTAAGTTTTAATTATTTTTTTTAATTCTAAAAAGCACTTGTTACAGATTCTGTGTTTGAGTCATTTTTCATTTGGTAAAAATTTTATCCCTTCGTCAACATTATACAACCTTTCAGAATGCACAAAATTATCCGAGAGTCTGCTTTATTTCTTTGGTCTCAATTTCACTGCTTGAAAATTAAGAATCATGCCTTATTTGAAGTAGTGTAGTGATTCTCTTACATCAAGATGGGAGTCTTTATCTCCTTTCACATGAGTATCTTTTCCTTTCATCAGATCAGCATCTCACACTTCAGGCAGACATGTGCTAATTATAACATGTATGATCTATTTTATCTACATATGGAATGCATTGTTTACTTTTCTCTTTATTAATTTTGACTGAATTTAATTTAAAATTCAAAATCAGCATTGCAGAATATAAACATAGAGCCATGATTTCCCAGTTATGCTACTAAGTATTAGGTATCCGGATAATAACAAATGTTTAAAAATTTATTTCTAAATAACTTGTATGTCAGTTTTTTTTTTTCCCCCCAAGGGAAGTGTTCATAATAGGAAACTACATAAAGAAAGTTTCCTTTTTTATTCTTATTGTTACATACATATGTACATATATATTCTCATAATATATATATATATATACATCCCTATAAAATATATCAATATGTGAATATATTCCCATGAAAACTTACATTTGTTCCCATTTTGTTACCCTGGGAATTCTGATTCTGTTATGTACTTCGAGTTTAGAATATTCTGAATGACTAGATAAAACACAATAAACAATCAGGAATGCAAAATAAACAACAAATAAATAAAAAAATTAATCTTTTACTGAACTTGTATTCAAGGAAAATTTTAGGCAACAGTACCATTTATCCTGTTTTCACTTCTGCTTTTACTTTATTTGCTTTTGGTCATCTTTTGGATGTCTTTGCTGGGGAATTTTAGATCTACTTTTGAGTTGAAAAGTGCATGACCATGATACCAGTTTGGATCTTACATGTATTATATGCCAGATGTCTATCCTTATATTTGCATTTATTCATTTAAAAAAAATTATTGTTCGATAAGTCAGAATTTCTTTTCTACAAAAGAGGGATAATAATAATCTAGTGGGTAGTTGCGAGCATTAAGTAAAAGTTCTTAGATAGAGAGCTCTTAAAATTCTCGAGATGTAAAATTAAATTAATTTGATTAATAGCTGTATTTTTATATGCATTTAGCAACCGTCTGCCTTTTTTGTGCTTTCTGTTAGTCCCCCTAGATAATAAGAGTTGGAGCTGCTGACTATTAGATAAAGCATATTCATTTCTGTCAGATATGTATTGAGAGAATACTTTTTTGAATTGCGTAATTCAAATTCCAAATGGTAACTCTTTTGATTTAAAGAATGGCCTCAGTTCATAAAACAGCATTTCCATTTTTTTTTAATTTTTTAGACAACAGCACATGCATACTACCTGCAAAGTATTCACTATATTCTTTGATTTCTAATTCAATGTGTGACTGAAGACCTAAGTTACTAGTTTTGTTATCTTGAGATAACCCTCTACTTGCACTTGAATTGCTGTACACTAGTTAGTAATTGCCACTGTGCAAATGCAGATAATATTTAACTACTTTTAAGTATAGATTTCTATGTAAGTATATACCACAGCTCTTTAAATTGGCAATTCTCAAATGGGGCCATAATCATAAACTCATAGTTTGCACATGCAATGCAAGAGAGCATTTTCAGAACATTATCACTGCTTTGTTTCAGTTGTAGACTGGCAGTGATTCAATGTTCTGATTTTAGTCCCTTTATTTAATTTTTAATTTCAAATAAGGCCAACTAGGAAATAAAGTTTCCATGGATTTATAATAAGCAGTATACCATAATACTGAAAAGTGGAGTTCTATCGTTTGACTATGTGGCTCAAATCTTCTATTTTCTTCATAATGACTCGATGACCAAGGGTAATTTCCCTCAATTTCTAAAGAGTCTCATCCCTTAAAATGGAGAGAATACAAATACTTAATTTGTTAAGTTACATTTTGTGATAATAAATAAGTTAATATATTGAAATTATGTAAGCAGGAATTAGATAACTAAATGTTCAATTTTATAAATAGAAAATACATATGTAGTATTAAAACCAAATAAGTTACTAGACAACAGAAAATTTGGTTCTATTCTTTACCTGTAATTTTGTATAACATAATGCAGCTTTTAACCTTTTCTCCCTTTTATTTTAAAAGCATATTAATAAGTGATCTGCTTATCTCATGAGTTGGTTACTAAGGTAGAGTAATATAATATGCTTCTGTTGATAAAGTTGGTTAGTAGTTTCTAAAAAGTGCTATTATTACTAATGTTAAGTGAAATAGTGGATATAATCATCAAAATTTTAAAGCATATTTTAACATGTTTTTCAATATAAAAGTTCAATAAGCTTAGACTTAGGGATATTTAAACAATAACACCATCAAAACATTCATTACTATAGTAAATAATAGTAGTACACTATATTGTAGTCAATTATACCACACGCTATACTTCAGACTTTGTACTATACACAATCCACATAGTTGTTGCTCATTTAATTCTAACAATAAGGTCAAAATATACACTGTATTAGTATTTACATTTTATCAATGAGGAAACTGAGGCTTGCAGAAGTTAAGTAATTTGACTTATTCAGAAAGCTAGTAATTTGCAAATCTGGAGTTCAAATTCTGTTTTTATGCCACAGCTCAAGCTTAAACCACACTAACGTGCTGTTTCTCCAGTTTAGTTTACCTGCCTGGTAGGGTTCTTCATTAAGCTAGAGAATTATTAATAAAAACAAAATGTTTGTTTATTTCATGCCAGTCTCTGGAATGGCAAGCCCTGTTGCACAGAGTACTTGACTCTGTATCAGAATAAAGATCTTTAGCCTGAAAAGAAAACAAACACACTAAAAGTACACTGGAACAAGGACAAATATTCTGTTAGATATATTATCTGGGGTTATTAATGGTGTGAAAGGAAGTTCCATGAAAAAGAGTTTGGAGGGAAGAGTTTATTCCTGTGGACAGTTTGCTAACCAGGAAGAAAAGCTTTGGTGTAAAAGGAAGGTTCATTCCAGAGGAAAAAATCAGGGATTATTTTTTACCGAAAAAGTTCCAGCCCAGGTTCCCAATCAGGTTCAGTTATCCAAATGAAGCATCTAAACGTGGAAAGTCATGATTGGCGGAAGAAGATGCACTCTGATTAGTTGGTCGTGATTGGCGGAAGAAGATGCATTCTGATTAGCTGGTCATGTGAGTTCTGAAAGTCCCAAAGTTAAACAGACGTGCTGGGTTTTTTGGGAATTCAGAGTATGTGTGTAACCTCTAGTCAGCAAAGAGCCATTTGGTTGTATTTGAATTTAGTCTTAGCCACTTGGGATTCATTCTGACGGATTGGCTTTCCCAGATTCATTTATTCACAACGGAGAGGCAGAAATTAGATGTGAATATCTGATTTAAAATTATGGAAACATAAGAGATTGGTAGAAGATTTGGGAAGTGAAAAGTGCCTGACTTAAAATGAGAACTATGTGAAAACAACTGAACAGATTGTGAGAAGATTGTTCTGTATAAATAGTAGGGTATTTGTTACTGCACATTAAAAAGTGGAAGCTCTGTAGAGCAGGGATCTATCTGGTATATCGAGATGATTTCAAAGTTCCTGCAGGCTAATTTTGCAATTTACCTCATTTAAGCTTTAAGAGAGACAAAGTAAAGTTTTCAATCCTTTTTGTGATGGTAATCCACTATTAACATGTACTTACAGAATTACAATTCGTTTTGTTAAAAGTACAATTTATTACCAATTTTAATGCTCGAAAATATGTTTCTAGGTGCTTCTTACACCTAGAGAAGAGACACCATGCGCATCATGAAGCAGTGGAGAAGAGGGTGGTTCATCTTTGTAAGCACCGAATATGTGCTAACCATTAGGAATTTGGTAGCAAATTAAACTCTCAAGGCTCTTCCTCCTAAGAATTTTATATTTTTAAAAGAAGACATATACAAATATTTAAGTAAATAATAAAAGTATCTCAAAAGATTTGTGGTACATTTTGCTAAAACGCTTCACCGGTTCAGAGAGGGCTTTACAGAGAAAGTTACTTGGAAAACAAATGTTGGCAAGAGACCAAAGTACGTAGTATTTAATGAGCACTTATTTTCTGCCAAGCCCTTTACACAAGCATACTGTTGCTGAGTCAACAATCAAAACCTTGAAGAAATTGAAATGCAATGATGATACATTACTTATAAAAGGCCATGTAACTCTAAGGAATCGGGGCTAGAATCTGCTTTCTTTTTCATTTGACAATAGCATCCCTTGCTTTTTTTCTTCACTAAGCTTGAGTTTTGCCCAATAAAGGAAGCAGCACTCTCAGGCCAAGAGGATGCAACAGGACAAAATACAGTAGGAGATGTTGCGCAATTTGACTGGAAAACAGAGCTCTCTGCGAGCTGACTTGTGTTGTGTATAGGTTTGGGGAATGTTGGAGTTTAAGATACCAAAGCAGGTAGGAGCCAAGTGATGAAAGCCCTTAAATGGTTTGTCAAGAATTTTGGCAGTGATCATATACAAAGTAGAAGTCTCTAAAATGAGAGATGGCATTCTCTAGCTGGAGATTTTACAAAAGATTGAATGTGGTGGTAGCATAGCGATGTAGCAGCCTGATATTTTTCCCATTCTTTAAAATTATCATTTAATTAAAATAACTATATATTATAATATAAAGAAGGATTAGAAGAGTCAATATTCACAAATAATTATAAATAACAGATAACCTTAGACATTCCTAAGCAGCAGACCCCCCCAAATATCTTAAAACGTGATTTATTTCAGTTTTTAGGTATAATTTTAACAAAACAAATGAAATTCCAAAGATCATTGTAAGATTTACTATACATTACAATCATTGTGATCTTTCATCATTATGCCATCATTATAACATATTATAATTATGTAATGCTTATAAAATTGTACAGTTAAAATATCCAGAAATGTAATGTTTTTAAAGGGTTGAAATATACTGTCTTTTATCTACCCTCTCTATATGTATCACACTGATATAGCTAACTTAATATAATTCCTGTATACTTAAAATGTATAGCTACTGTGATATTTTACAATGCACATACGTTACAAAGCTTCTTACAGAAAATATTTCAAATCATGTATACATAAATATGTGTACCAATAATTTGCTGAAACATCTTTTAATTTCCAAGCTCTACATATACTGGGAATATGGATGAATAAACCATTTCTTATACTCCAGGAGCTGGCATCACACTTGAATACTTATTTTGAGACTCTGAAAGAAACACCTTTATTTTTTAACAAAATTGCCTTTGGGAGGTAGATGAGGAAATGTAATGATTTAGATGGGAAGGCAGAGGTTCTTCAATGTTTTTCTGTTTTGGACTTAACTATATATAAGGGTCTTAAAACAATGTTGCTCCTTGACAAAATAGGAAAACACCAAGAGCAAAATAAAGATATTATTTCTTATTTGTTTGTTCGTTAAAAATTTACTCTTTACTTGACAAGTTTAATCCTCATGATCTTGAATAATCATTATCTTCACATTCCTGCCTGTTTTGCTTACAAACACACACATACACCTCAAAGAAAACAAATTCCCTAATATTTCAGGGTCAATAAGTAATACTACTTTTTAATTATTATCTCATTTTTCATAAATTATAGCACTTGAGGATATGTGAAACAGGGGTATAGCTATTGTCATTAACCCGCTGATCTTTTATTTCGCCAGTGTTGCTGTTATTCCACTAGGTGGCAGCCTTACCCTAGCACTTTAGGATATTTACAGAAAAGCAAACTGCTATCCACATCTGTTCTAGTTAATGTTTTCCAATTGAAATTTAGGTGGTTAGTTGGTAATAATAATTATAACAAAAAGGTGTAGTTTTCTAATGACATCAGGAAAGCCATTAACTGGAGTGAGAAGAGTATTCAAACTAAAAACCTGGCAAATTGATTTACAAATGCAGTGACTACAAACAAAATTCTAATAATCAGTCCTTTCTCTTTTATTATGGCTAAAGTATTGTGGAAAATTTCACATATTTTCTGCATCTGATGACCCGGGTGTGCAAAATATCATCACTTTAATAACAAACAATGAAACTCTATCTTTTCAGAAGGAGCTAAGAACACGTTTATTTGTCCTTCATTTTCAGGGTCTCCAAAATAGTAAGAAAAACCAAACAATACAATCCAAGGTATCATTTCTTTGCAGCCCTGCCCATTATTGATTTGGAATTATTCTGAAGCTTCTTTCAAACAAAAGTCATTGGAAGCTGTGGAGATGGATCCATAACGGCTTAGAAGCTTTAAGGGTTTATTTACCATTTGCCTTTAATTACTCTTCTGGCTTTGTGAAAGGACTGGAATGTCTGAAGTGACATTTCAATAACTGCAATTTTTTTTCTGCCCAGTTGGAGAAGAGAACGATGAATAGCCAAAAGAAGTTTGAAATATTCCAGGAAATGCTGCAAGATCTTTGTTTTGCAATTGAAAAAGAAATACTATTCAAAGATGTAAAAGGAAGAGCAGGGCTGGGCGCGGTGGCTCACGCCAGTAATCCCAGCGCTTTGGGAGGCGGAGGCAGGCAGATCACGAGGTCAGGAGATCGAGACCATCCTGGCCAACATGATGAAACCCCGTCACTACTAAAATACACACACACACAAAAATAGCCGAACGTGGTGGCGGGCGCCTGTAGTCTCAGTTACTCAGGAGGCTGAGGCAGGGGAATCGCTTAAACCCGGGAGGCGGGGGTTGCAGTGAGCCGAGATCCCACCACTGTACCCTAGCCTGACCACAGAGCAAGACTTCGTCTCAAAAAAAAAAAAAAAAAAAAAGGAAGAAGAGAAGTAGGAGCATATGCCAGGGCAGTAACACAAGAATTTGGGCTTTAGACCAATATTGGCCTAAAGAATAATTTTCCACTTAGGTTTACCATTATTTTAAAGTAGTTTGATGCATGTGGCATAAGTGTGAAGAAACCTGTGTAGCTGGAGG
>NW_016811582.1:50082-51670 GCF_001698545.2 Rhinopithecus bieti | reverse complement strand
ATGTATTTACTGTTTGTGTTGGCAAAGTTTTGTTTTAGAATAGAAAACCATTAGAGGTAGAAATGACATACATAAGGTAGATTAGAGGTAGAAAGAATATATAGGTATACTTTTTCAAAAAACATATATATATATATATATTCTATCAAAACTTGAGCGTTTTTTGAACTCATTATTTACTATATGTGAATAAATTACTTCCTGAAAGAAAGCCAGGCACCTTGGAAAGCTAGTGTAGTTGTCAGCGTATTCAGGAAAACTTAGTTTTGTAAATAGTGAATTTAGTTCAAAATGCACAGAAAATTGATACAGATAAAACTTAAATGTTAGCTTCAAATACAATCCATTAAAGTGTTATTACACTTACCAAATAAATAATTCTGGTCCAGAAACACCTAAATTCCTATTCTGATGTCATTCTTTTTTATTATTTGCTGCTTGATCAGGATCTGACAGCAGAGATGTTTGCATAAGAATGCAACATCTATGGCTGGGCGCGGTGGCTCAAGCCTGTAATCCCAGCACTTTGGGAGGCCGAGGCGGGTGGATCACGAGGTCAGGAGATCGAGACCCTCCTGGCTAACACGGTGAAACCCCGTCTCTACTAAAATACAAAAGCTAGCCGGGCGAGGTGGCGGGCGCCTGTAGTCCCAGCTACTCGGAGGCTGAGGCGGGAGAATGGCGGGAACCCGGGAGGCGGAGCTTGCAGTGAGCTGAGATCGCGCCACTGCACTCCAGCCCGGGCGACACAGAGAGACTCCGTCTCAAAAAAAAAAAAAAAAAAAAAAGAATGCAACATCTGAATCTATGCCTCACAATACAGATTAGAATGTCACAAAGCCCAGGGCATATAGACAAATGTGTCATAGATCCTTTACTGAGATGATGATGATGATAACGACGATAATGATGTACCCGACTATGGACACCATATTCTACAGAAAGTAAGTTCTATACAGTTTTTCCCCCAAGTATCCATTATTTTTTAATCCATCAGTTTCATACCAATTCACTGTACTTCTTATTGGATGATTAAATGGCCATTTAATTTCCCTAGAATTTAGAATTTTAGAAGTGTTCAAGTGGCTACAAGATTCAGACATGCTACAGATGTCATATTTAGATTTTTAAGGCAGCTTAAATAATGTCTGTTATGAAGCATTCTTAGCTAGAAAGAATGACAAAGAATAGGACTTTGGCTTATCAATTCACTTTAAACTCGGATATATTGCTTTCTCTCCCAAGGCATACATGCACAAGGAAAAAAGTAACAACTAATTATTGTTGCATACCTGAGAGTGTTAAAAGGAAGGCATGGGATAGTCACTTATAAAGACAATAGGAAAACAACGTAAACTTCAGCAAGAAGGAACATTTTATCTTAGAGTTAAGAAAAAAAAAAAAAGCAAACAAACTGGTCATGGTGGCTTATGCCTGTAACCCCAGCACTGTGGAGGCTGAAAGGGGGCAGGGAATTGCTTGATTCCAGAGTTCGAGACTAACCTGGGCAACACATTGAGATCCTCATATCTAGAAAAAAAAAAAAAAAAAAAAAAAAAAAAAAAAAAAAAAAAAAAAAAAAAAAAAA
>NW_016811582.1:46852-48936 GCF_001698545.2 Rhinopithecus bieti | reverse complement strand
AAAAAAAAAAAAAAAAAAAAAAAAAAAAAACAGAAAAGCACAAGAACTTTTAGTAGTCATAATATAAGTAGTATATCATTTTGAGAAAAAAAAAATTGCAGAGAAAATCCAAGAGAAAACTTAGTAACAAAATTAGACTGAATAATATCAAGTATAATCATGGAAACAAAGATAATATTAGTAACAGCCTGATGTGAAAAAGCTAATGGCCCCGATTCTGTGAAATTCCACTTAATTATTTGCACACATTGCAGATCATCAGTCATGCCATCTAAGAATGAGCGGGTTTAGATCCCTGGAAGAAAGTGCTGTCTACATGTTTATAGGTGCACAGTAGGCAACCAAACTCATGAACTCACAAACTCACAAGAAAACTTCCACTCACAATCTTACAAGGAAACTTACACTCACAAACTCACAAGGAAGTTGAATTCACAAACTCACAAGAAAGCTTTTAAAGAAAGCCAGCTCTTATACAACAGCTCTGCCGTTTAAACAGACATAACAGCAGATATTGAGTGTAACTTCTCTATTTTTCTTATGGACTCTTCTACAAAACAAATTTTGCATCTTAACTAGGAAGTGAATGATAATTTTACCTATAGCTGATGCTGTATTCACAAATATCAAATATGAGTAATTTCATTCATTCATTCAATAGATATCTATTAAGAACACTAACTGAAGGAGAGTTCCAGGCACTGGGGATACAGTCAGAGACAGAGACATCTTGTTTCAGTTCTTTGTATTATAGTTGGGAAGAGGCAGACAAAGCATAAATTAATAAATTAGTAATAAATTAGCAAACATGGCATACATCAAACTGCAGTAAGAGCAAAACAGAGAAGATAGAAACTAGTAAATATTTCTTTAGGGGCCATATCATGATTATACTATAGACTTCACATAAGTAGAAACTTTGCCCTACTCATCCCCAGAGTATTAGCTAAGAGGATTTGGGGATGTGTGTGGGAAGGGAGGTGAATATATAGAAAGCAAAATTATTTTTTATACCATTGAACAGTATATGCAAAAAGTTGTGCGTATTAATGATTGTATAAACATAAATATTGGATAGAGGTTTTTCTTATTTCTACATACATTTTCAAAACACATCAAAAGTCATACTTTGTCAGCTGAAAAGACCCAGTATGGCACCTTACAGAGGAAATCGGAAATAAATAAACAGACAAAAGTATTTTTATTTCCTCTGTCTGTTTAATGACACTCTCTTTCCCTACCTTTTACTAAACAAGACTATGCAGTCTTTTAGTCTCATAGCTTAATTACCTTAGGAACATCTTCCCTAACCACTTGGTGAGAGTTACATTTCTAAAATAGGTAAATAACTATTTTTGCATA
Organism: Rhinopithecus bieti; assembly: GCF_001698545.2. Classification (NCBI taxonomy): domain Eukaryota; kingdom Metazoa; phylum Chordata; class Mammalia; order Primates; family Cercopithecidae; genus Rhinopithecus; species Rhinopithecus bieti. The sequence goes on along the minus strand of NW_016811582.1, from coordinate 47,574 downwards.
GTGTTCTGATCATTACACTTTAAAATGTTTACTTCTCTTGTTCCCCAACCATTTACAATCTCTGCAAGAACAGAGACTTTACCATCTTGTTTATAACAGTATTTCTAGTATTTAAAATTACCAGCATAGATAGGTGTTTAATGAATATTTATTATATGAATAACTGAATGATGATTAAAAATAGACAACTTTGGTTAAGGTCAACTCTTCAACTACTCTACATTGACTTCTGAGCAGCTTAACTTAGCTAAAGAAAACAAAGAAAAAAGACCTGCAGATTTTCCCAATATAAATTCATTAATACTGACATACTATATTTAGTTCTTCCATTTTACTACTGTCCTTAAATAATATTTTTAAATTTTATTCTGTTTTCAAATCTCTAACACCTTCTTTCCAGTCTCCACTCTGCACTCTTCCCTACTCATGTTGTTTTCTATTTCACTGAGACAATTGACTAAATCAGGAGAGAAATTCTACAAGCTACCACGAGCCTGCATCTTTGCCCAATACTTCTGCCATTTTTCCTACTACTGCCCATGCACCTGCTGAGGCTGACTCCTCCACTTGAATGCCTAATATACTCATGAATATGTTCTAATAGTTCCCACCTCTGGCTCCCAAATTATTCGTTTTTGTTCCAAATTTGATATTTCTCTAAATTTGTTATTTTCCATCCAAGCTGCTAATGTCCTCTTCCAGAAAAAAAAAAAAAAAAAAAA
>NW_016811582.1:21375-46575 GCF_001698545.2 Rhinopithecus bieti | reverse complement strand
AAACCCTTTTTTAAAAAAAAAAAAAAAAAGAAAGAAAAAGAAAAGAAACAGAACAAAAACCTTGCTCTGGTTTCATCCTCCAGCTGTCACTCAATTTCCCTGAATATAGGGTTCATACAAGAGAACCACAGATGAATTTTAGAGTTTCATATACATGAATAAAGAAATAAAGAAAAGAAACTTGATCTTTTTTTTTCACTAACTGAAAATTCACATTTATTTCAATTATGCATTTCCATAATCTATCACAAACAGTATTAGGTCTAATCCTGATTTGACCACCAAATATTTTATGATGTTACACAACTGTAATATAGCAAAATATCTTTTATAATCATTATTACTTTGAAATTAGAATAAGAACAAAACTTTCCTATAAAATTACTATTTAAAGTTAAGAACTTCATGCTTTAGAGTAAAGTTCATGAAAACATTGTTGATGTTCATTTTTTCAAATTGCTTTCCTCCCATTCCTTGGAATCTTTTTGAGTCAGGCTTTTGTACCCTGCAAAACAACTTTGTCATCATCACTGATGACCCACATTTGGTAAACTCGGTAATCAAATCTGAGTCTTCTTACTGGTGAAAGCATCTGTCACATTTCACTATCGTATCTTTAAAACGCTGTCTTCACTTCCAAGGTCACACTCTACTGCTTTTGTCCTACCTACCTCACTGGTCACTTATTTTTAAATTTTCCTTGCAGGCTTATTTTCATAAACAGAACTACTTCATGTTAAAATATTCAAATTCTTAGCCCTTTACCCTCTTATTTAAAAAAAAACATAAATCTTCCCTTGTGTGATCTCAGCTAGTTCCATACCTTCTAAGTGTCTACCTCTTTAGGACCTTTCTCCTGAACAGCAGATTGCTATTATTGCTATTTCAAACTGCCTCCTCGATAGTGCAAAGCTGTCCAAAACTGAATCTGAATCTCTCTTCCCACCCCTTTTCCCATTACAACCTCCTCCCATGGTCATATTCATGCTAGTCATGGTAACTCTGTTTTTTTAACTGCTTGGCCAAAAAATCTCAGAATCATTCTTGTCTCTCATTTCACATTATTATTAAATTCTGAGAAGTCTACATTGAAAATATATTCTGTATCTGAATATGCTTTTGTTTACATTTATTAGTTGAAGGAACATGTAAACCAAAAATAAAATCCTAAGCACCCCAACCAACTGAATAGACCCCCCTCTCAGCCACGGGGATCCCCAGAAAACCTGAAAAGTAGTTCAGGCTTTTCCTTTTCAGAGGAATTGGGATGGGGGGGTCAGATGTGCCTCATTATACTCTCCTTCCTTTGGAGTTTAGACACAATTCATCAGAATTAACATTAAAACAAATCTTGACTGATAATGCAGACTCTGCAGGAATAAGGTACTAAATTCCAACCCAACTCTGCCAGATATCACATGACGGAGAGTAGGCCCTGAAGGACATCAAAGTATTTCACCTTAAACTATATTTCTTTGACATATTTTGAAATGGCCCTGCAAATCTGTCTTTGTGATAAAAATTTACATTCTTTAGTGAATCTCCTTACATTAGTAAGCACTTTTCAGAGAGTCTGGCATCTCGAAGGTCTTATAAGAGACCTTCTTTTTTATTCTCTCTGATGCCTGCTCCCTGGCAGCTTCATCTACATAACAAGAATCTTGACTTCCACAATCCCCCCTTACCTGAACACAAGCTGATTTCAACTCATTGGGTAGAGCAAAACTCATCCAAACAATTGCCATTCAGGAAATCTTAGAATCCACCTAAGAAGCCCCCAACCCCCACTTCAAGATGTACTACTGCCTTTCTGGACCAAACCAATGTATACCTTCCATATATTGACTTATGTCTTGACCTGTAACTTCTTTCTCCCTAAAATGTATCAAATCATTGTCTAAATGTATAATCCTTTGTACGATGTATGCAACATACATAAAACCACCTTGGGCACATGTTGTTCAGGACGTGCTGAGGCTGTGTCATGGGCAAAATAAACTTCTAAACTGATTGAGACCTGTCTCAGATACATTTTTGTTTTGCAAATAACATAAAATATTTATATCTCAATTTTTATTTTATTAAAGATAGGCATAATATTTAATCCTATTTGACTACATTTATTACAGTTTATAAAACACTAATTTTAAACAAAGATAGTTGTATAATCAACTAGAATTTTTTTTTTTTTAACGCACATGGTAAGGATTCAATCAGTCTGGGCAAGATTATATTCAATTGATCAAGAAATATGACATTTATAAATAAGTAACTCAGTTAAAACTGCCATTTACCTAATATAATTTCACTTCAGATGATCTTAAACTACTCTGAGGCACTAAACAAATATTTTTCTTTGTCCTTTATTGAGTAGTTGTTTTTAGTTCTAAATAAACTTTTTTGAAAACAAGTAATGTTTACTGTATCTTATTACTACACAGATGAAAAGAACATATTAACCACAGACTGATTTTGACCTTTCATATCATTTTATAGCATAATTTTTTAGGAAAACATTAAATGACATCTAGCAAATTGCCCTATCTGTTTAATTGGACAGAGTGAAAATGTCATCACTTGTTTCCAGCATTCAATATAAAATGACAATAATTCTATTTGTTGTTTCTATTTGATAATGAAAGATTACCACATTTGAGCAGTGTTAGATATCTTAATTTATATTACACGAGGACATAGTTTCAAAATGTTAATTTTTTAAAAAATTTTTAAATACTTTTGAAATAAAATGTTATTTTTGTAAATGTTTATTATATAACATTACACTAATTGTACTTTTTTGGAAACATCTCAAGGGTGTTATTCATATAAAGACCCAAAACACCTTCACACATCCACAAAGTACATCTACCAGGAAAATTTCAAAAGTAACATAAAACCTAAATTTAATTTTTTAATTCAATTTAATCAGATCTTTATAGTCTGATAATTTTTGTTCTTCTAACACTAAGCTTTCTTTTAAATATAAATGCCCCCTGAAAGGATATTATATTTCATGAGACATTTTATTGTCAATCATTTGTTATTGATTTCCTCCATATCAACAGAGAAAGTGAAGAAATGCATTAATGATGCTATTGTAAGGGGAAGATGTTAAAGAAGGTGATAAGAGGATATAAAAGGCAGGCACTGGCCTGCAGGCTGTTATTCAAATTTTTGCTTCTATCTAGTAAAAGCTAAAAATTAAGCTTCATTTCTATATATTAGTGGCAACCTAAGGAAAAGTACCTTAGAAGCTTGCTGATGGTAAAAGTTCTTACCACAAATTTTGGAAGCATTTGCACACATGTTTCACCCTGTAAATCGTATATAAATCCTGAGCTCACTTCAGATTAATAATGAAAATGTTCCATTTATTATAGGTTTTGACTTCTACCTTTAGAGCAGTTTTAAAATAATAAATTTCTTATTAAAAGAAATAAATCTTCACATGGAATATACATAAATATGAGTATAAATTTATCTTAGTCACTTTCTCACAAGAAATCAACTTTTCTTATCTCTTAAATTTTACTGTAAAATCAATGTCAAGGTCATTCTTTCCACAGTTGTAATAATTAAAGTTGCTGCTAATCATCTGGCAGAATATTGAATTTCTATATTTTGTCTTCTTACACAAACAATGGTCAGAGTCATCTTTCTTCAAACAAACCTCTGGGTGAGCTATTATGATTGTGGTAGAAACCCGCATTGTCTTACTAATGTAACCATTCTGCATCTAGCTATATTTTTAATTATATAAGCTTAACGATAGTTAAAAATTCATGTCTCTGGACTCTAAGCTTTACAATTTCTTTTGGGAGAAGTTACCTGCATAACGATTAGTCAACAAAAAGCTAATTAATTGATAAAGTTTGCTTTTGAGGATTCATTGATAAAGGAAGGTGGAAAAAAATGACAAACGTAAAGAATATGTAATAAGATCAAAATCTTAGAATATGTAATAAGATTATGTAATAATAAGAATAAGAATAATAATAATAAGAATAATAATAATAAGAATATGTAATAAGATTAAAAATCAAGTAAAATTCTTAAGGATGACATGTTCTCAGTAGATTTTGTTAACCAGATAGAATGTGAAGCTGACTTTGAACATATACTATGGAGTTAGAAGTAGCAACAGATGGGTTGTAGTTATCAGGTGGGGAGATGATCAAAAGTTCTAATTGTCATAAAAAGTGTTATATAGAAGAGTATGTCAGAGGAGTTTAAACCACAGTGACTCCACCTTGAATTGGGGAGGGGTAAAATAAGGCTGAGACCTACTAGGCTACATTCCCAGGAGAATGAAGGATGAGATAGGAAGTAGGTAAGTCACAGGAGGAGATAGGAGGTAGGCACAAGATACAGGTCATAAAGACCTTGTTGATAAAACAGGTTGCAGTAAAAAAGCCAGCCAAAACCCACCCAAACCAAGATGGTGATGAAAGTGACCTCTGTTTGTCCTCACTGCTCATTATATGCTAATTATAATGTATTAGCATGCTAAAATACACTCCCAATCAATATCATGAGTTTACAAATTCCATGGAAATATCAAGAAATTACCATATATGATCTAAAATGGGGAGTAACCCTCAGTTCCAGTAATTGCCCTCCCATTACCCAGAAAACTCATGAATAATCCACCACTTATTTAGCATGTAATTAAGAAGTAACAATAACTATAAGCAGCTGAACAGCCCATGCTACTTCTCTGCCTATGCAGTAGTCATTCTTTATTCCTTTACTTTCTTAAGAAACTTGCTGTCACTTTACTCTATGGACTAGTCCCAAATTCTTTCTTGTATGAGATACAGGAACCCTTTTTTGGAATCTGGATAAGGACCCCTTTTTGGTAACAAGTAGACGCAGAGAAAGAAAATAGATAAATTGCATGTCACCAAGTTGTGGTGTACAGATTGCTTCTTCATACAGGAAGTGAACACAGTATCTGATAGGTTGTTTTTTGATATCCCCCTCTTCTCCTACCCTCCAACCTCAAGTAGGCCTTGGTGTCTACTATTACCTTCTTTGTGTCCATGTGTACCCATTGTTTACTTCACACTTGTAATTGAGAACATGCAGTATTTGTTTTTCTGTTTATGCATGAATTCACTTAAGATAATGGTCTCCAGTTTCATCCATGTTGCAAAATATATGATTGTATTCTTCTCTATGGCTATGTAATATTCCACGGTGTATATGTACTACATTTTCTTTATCCAGTCCACTGTTGATAGGCATCTAGGTTGATTCCATGTCTTTGCTATTGTGGAGTGTTGCAGCAAAAATATGCATGCATGTGTCTTTTTAGTAAAAAGACTTATATTCCTTTGGGAATACTAGTGATGGGATTATTGGGTTAAATAGTAATTCTGTTTTAAGTTTTTTGAGAAATTTCCAATCTGCTTTCCACAGTGGCTGAACTAATTTACATTTCTTCTAGTAGTAGAAGTGCTCTCTTTTCTCCACAACGTTGCCAGCCTCTGTTATTTTTAGGCATTTTAGTAATAGCCATTCTGACTGATGTGAGATGATAGCTCATTTTGTTTCTGATTTGCATTTCTCTAATAATTAATGATTTTGATCATTTTTCATATGCTTGTTGGTCACATGTACGTCTTCTTTTGAAAAGTGTTTGTGTCTTTTGCACGATTTTTAATTGGATTGTTCTTTTTTTAGCTTGTTAATTTGTTTATGTTCCTTACAGTTTCTGAATTTCAGACCTTTGCCAAATGTATAGTTTGCAAATATTTTCTTCCATTCAGTAGGTTGTCTGTTTATTCTGTTGATGGTTTCTTTTGCTGTGCAGATTCTCTTTAGTTTAATTAGGTCTCACTTGTCTATTTCTTTTTTTGTTGTAATTACTGTCAGAGTCTTTTTCATACAAGCTTTACTAAAACTAAGCCCAGAATGTTATTTCCAGGCTTTCTTTTAGGGTTTTTATATTCCTTCATATTCCTTTCCCTAGTGCTTGTTTTTGTTGACTTTCCCAACATTAGATAGCTGTAGGATGTGGCTTTATTTCTCTCTTCTCCAATCTGTTCCATGGGTCTGTGTGTCTTGCGTGTGTGCCTGTACCATGTTGCTTTGGTTTCTGTGGACGTGTGATATAGTTTGAAGTCAGGTGATGCCTCCAGCTTTTTTTTTTTTTTCTTTTTTTTTTTGCTTATTATTACTTTGGCAATTTGGACTTTATTTTGGTTCCATATGAATTTCATAATTTTTTTTCTAATTCTGTGATAAATGGTGTTGGTAGTTTGATAGTAATAGCATTGAATCTGGTAGTTGTTTTGGGCAGTGTGACCATTTTAACAATGTTGATTCTTCCTATACGTGTACATGGATGGTTTTTCATTTATTTGTGTCACCTCTGATTTATTTCAGCAGTGTTTTGTAATTCTCGTTGTAGAGATCTTTCACCTACCTAGTTAGCCTTATCTCTAGATGTTATATTCTTTCTGTGGCTATTGTAAATAGGATTCTGTTCTTGATTTGGCTCTCAGTTTGGATATTATTGGTTTATATAAATATTCCTGGTAGTTGCACATTGATTTTGTATCTTAAAACTTTGTTGAGGCTATCAGATTAAGAGGCGTTTTCTAGGTATAGAATCATATTGTATGCAAAGAGAGAAGTTTGACTTCCTCTCATTCTATTTGAATGCCTTTTCTTTCTTTCTTTCTCTTGCCTAACTTTTTCTGGCTAGGACTTCCGATAGTGTGTTGAATAGGAATGGTGAGAATAGACATCATTGTCTTGTTCAAGTTCTCAAGGGGAATCCTTCCAGCTTGAAGCTGGCTGTTTGAAGCTGATTTGTAATAAATAGCTCTTATTATTTTGATGTATGTTTCTTTGATGCTGTGAGATATTTTCTTTACCTAAGCTATTATGTAAAGATAATGATGTTCTAGAGATATTATTTGGACTATATTTTTTCGATAGTAATGACTAAAGTTTATTGAAATTTATTGTGGGCTAGATATATTAGTCTCATTCATTTGTTATCTCAATTCATTTTAAATTTTGTGATAAACATATGAGCTAAGTATGGTTAATACTAACATTTCTCTGGAAAAGAAAAATATGAACATCAGGAAGTTTAAGTATTTTTAAAACCACATAGCTGTTAGAAAACCAGGCTGAAAACTAAACCAAGACATTTTGTCTCCAGAACCTGTGTTGTCTCCTACATTATAGTGCCCCAAGATTCACTGATTAAGTTGTATGCATTCAGAAAAATAACAACTGATATAATCTAACTGAATTCCAAAAAGTCACTAGTATTATTACCCCATTTTGAAAACACATCTAAACTTTTTTTGGAACGTTACATGCCCACTGACTCAAATGGTAATCTCCTTTGGCAACTCCCTCACAGATCCACCAAGGATAAATACTTTGCATCCTTCTATCCAATCAAGTTGACACTCAATATTAACCATCACAACTGGAGACTGAGAGTTAGACATCTTTAAAAGTCTGAACAGAAACGTTTATTATCTATTCTCTCTCAGAGAGGTTTCATCTATATAACAATACAATCTTTGCTAGCCAAGCTTCTCTCTCTCTCTTAAACTGTCGTGCCACTCAACCTGATTTACCTGTTTCTGGTCATGCTCCGAGTCTGCATTCCTCACTTTGGCCTCAGGATAGTAGATGCGTTTTTGTAACCCATTGGTAACTTAGGTCTTCGTTCTGAAAACTGCTGTGTGTACATGTTAAATACCTTTGTATGCCTTTTCTCATATTAATCAATCCACCACATGTCAGTGATTTTTAGTGAATCTTTAGTGGACCAAGAACCCTATAGCTCCCCCACATTATCTTCACTAGAGCTAAGAAAACCTGAACACAGGAGCAAGGTGTGAAATTTCTTTGGTTCACAAGATCAGCAAAAATGCAGTTGAGTTGTAAGGAGGTTGATTCTCTGTGACGGTCACACACTTCTCACAAAGATATTTTGATGTCACACGTTAAAAGTCCTCTGGATTCCCAATTTCTATACTGAAAAAATGTGAGCTGGAGGACCGACATTGGCTTCCTCACGATCCTGGATCTCTCTGTGAAAGACTAACTCCTGGTTGGGCCCTCAGGGAACACTATAAATACTGGCAGTGCTGGACCACCTGAGACCAGCTAGGAATTAAGAGGATGGTAGGATTAGTGGTATTCAGCCCAAAGAAGTTGGCAGTAGATCCATTTCTGCCAGAGGTGTCCCACCAAAGAGTCTGTATAGGGACACCATGTCACAAGATGCATGGTTCATAGTTCTCAATGACTTGAGTTTGCTCTCCAAGGAGGCTCTCTGTGGATCAGCCGCAGAATCATAACAACTCATGTCTCACCTGGGCTAAGGTCACCCTCAAGTACTAAAAAGGCATGCAACTAACTGTTAGTCCCCTCAGAATTTCTAAAAAAGCCCACCAAAACAGAATGGTAACTGAAAGTCCCAGACCACAAAGACTGGAATAAATAAATCATTCACCAATCAAGAGACATAAAGTGGTTAAACAGATAAAAAACCAGATTCAGCTATATGTTACCTAAAAAGACTCACCTCACCGCTAAGGGCATATATAAACCAAAAGTAATTAATGAAATAAGATATTCCATGTGATAGAAATCAAAAGATAGCAGTAGTAGTTATATTTTTATCAGATAAATTTAGTTAAGTTAAAACTTAGAAAAAAAGACAAACAAGGCCAGTATACAACAAAAAGATACTCAATACAACAAGAAGAAAACAATCATAAATATATATATACACCCAACATCAGAACACCTAAATATATAAAGCAAACAGTAGTATATCAAAGGGAGAGATAGACAACAATAATAATAGGGTACTTAAACCCCCAACTTTCAGCAATAAACAGATTATCCTGACAAAAAATTAACAGAAAACTTTGAATTTAAAAGGCACTCTAGACTGAATGGACTTAGCAGATATTTGCAGAACATTCCATTCAATAGCTTCAGAATTTACATTTTTCTAGAATACACTTGGATGACTATACAGAACTTATTATATATTAGGCCACAATAAGTCTTGGAAAATTTTAAAAAATCAAAATAATATCAATTATCTTTTCTAACCATAATGAAATAAAACTAGAAATTAACAGCAGGAAAAATTTTAGAAACTGTACAAATACATGTAAAATAAACAACTGGTTTCTAAACATCCACTGAGACAATGGAGAAATTGGAAGATAAATTAAAATTTTCTTGAGATAAATAAAACCTAAACACAACAACCCAAAAATTATGACATAAAATAAAATAAGTCCGTAGAGGGAAGTTTATAGCAACAAATGACTACATCAAAAACAAGAAATATTACAAATGAATGTTATACTTCAAGGAACTGGAAAAAAAGCAAGAAAAAACTAAATACAAAATTAATAGAAGGAAATAAATAACAAAGATTAGAGCACAAATAAACTACAGACCAAAAAATATAAAAGATTAAAAAATGACTTTTTTTTAAATAAAAACAAAATTGGTAAAACTTTAGCTAAATTAACTAAGAAAAAAGAAAGAAGACTCAAATAAATGAAATAAAAAATCAAAAGGGAGACATTACACCTGATGCCACAAAAATACAAAGATTCATAAGAAACTACTGTGAACAATTATATACCAACAAGCTGTATTTCTTAGAAAAAATGAAAAAAATTTCTACACATATGTAACCTACTGAGACTAACTCAATAAGAAATAGAAAATCTGTGGGAACCAGCAATGAGTACTGAGATTGAGGCAGTAATTAAAATTTTCTCATCAAGCCAAGTCCAGGACCTGATGGCTTCACTGCTGAAGTCTGAATAACTTTTAAAGAACTGTTACTAATACTTTGTAAGCTATTCCAAAAACTAAAAAGGAGGAGTCTTCCACATTTATTCTATAATGCCAACATTACCTAGATACCAAAACCAGACAAAGACACAACAAAAACAACAACAACAAAGAATAGTGCATACACATCGATTTCCATAACAAATACAGATGCAAAATCCTCAACAAAATGCTAGCAATTCAAATTAAACATCATGTTAAAAAGATCATTCACTGTGATTAAGTGGGATTTTTCCTAGAGATGCAAGGAAGGTTTAACATACACATATCAGTAAATGTGATATACTACAAATGAAGGGCAACTATTATATGATCATTTTAATGGACACAGAAAAAGCATAGACAAAATTTAACACATTTTAATGATTAAAACTTGTAACACATTTGGTATAATAAGAAATGTCCTCAACATAATAAAGAACATATATGATAAGCCCAGAGCCTACATCATACTGAAGGGGGAAAGCGTTTTCCTGTAAGACCTGGAACAAAATTCAGGATCCCACTTCTACCATTGCTATTCAGTATAATACCGGAAGTCCTAGTCAGAGCAATTAGGCAAGAAAAAGAAGTGACACCCAAATTGAAAATAAAAAAGTAATAAAATGCCTGTTTGCAGATGACATAATCTTATATATAAAAAACCCTAAAGACTCCATAAAAAAATTATTAGAACTAATAAACAAATACAATAAAGATGACACAAAATCAACATGCAAAATCAGTAGCATTTTTATACACCAGTAACAAACTATCTGAAAAGAAATAAGGAAACCAATTTTATTTGTAATAGCTACAAAAGTAATAAAATACATGAAATAAATTTAACCAAGGAAAGGAAGCTATCAAGGAATAAATTTAACAAAGAAAAAACTATAAAACATTGTTGAAAGAAACAGAAAAGGACACAAATGAATGGAAATATATCTCATGTTCATGGATTGAAAAAGTTAATACTGTTAAAATATGCACACTACCTAAAGTGATCTGCAGATTCAATGCAATTCTTATCAGAATGATAATATTATGTAAATAGAAAAAAGCTACATTATTTTAAATTAATATCAAGTTATGTAATTTTAATATTACAAAATTGAAAAGTGTAAAATTTTAGAAAACCACAATAGAACTCAAATAGCCAAAGCAATCTTAAGCAGAAAGAACAAAGATAAAGCCATTATATTACCTGATTTCAAAATATACTAGAAAGCTATAGTAGCCCAAACAGCATGGTACTGGCATAAAAACAGACACGTAGAACAACAGAATGAAATCCCAGAAATAAATCCACATATTCACAGTCACCTTATTTTTGCCAGAGGTGAGAAGAACACACATAGGAAAAGTACCGTTTCTTCAATATATGACACTGGGAAGACTGCATATATACATGCAAAAGAGTAAAATTAAACCAATATATCTCATCATATATAAAAATAAACTCAAAATGAATTAAAAAAATTAAATGCATAACCAAAAATAATGAAACTACTAGAAAACATGTAAGACAAATGCTATAGGTCTAGGCAATTGCTAGGCAAAATATTTTAGATAAGACCTCAAAAGCATGAATAACAAAAGCAAAATAAGCAAAATTACACTAAAGACTTTCACACAGAAAAAAAAAAAGAAGTCAACAGAGTGAAGAAAGGACTTAGAGAACAGGAAAACATATATTTGCCAATTATTAATCTGACAAAGGTTAGTGTGTAAAATTGTTTTTTCTTTTTCTTTTCTTTTTTTTTCTTTTATTTTACTTTATTTTATTTTATTTTATTTTATTTTATTTTATTTTATTTTATTTATTTTATTTTGAGATGGAGTCTCGCTCTGTCACCAGGCTGGAGTGCAGTGGTGTGATCTCAGCTCACTGCAACCTCTGGCCTCCCAGGTTCAAGCAATTCTCCTGCCTCAGCATCCCAAGTAGCTGGAACTACAGGTGCATGCCACCATACCCAGCTAATTTTTGTATTTTTAGTAGAGATGGGGTTTCACCATGTTGGCCAGGATGGTCTCAATCTCTTGACCTCGTGAACTACCCTCCTCAGCCTCCCAAAGTGCTGGGATTACAGACATGAGCCTCCATGCCTGGCCAACATGTATAACGTATAAGGAACTCAAGAAACTCCATAGCAAAAGAAAATAATGTAACCTGATTTAAAAAATGGCAAAAGACCTAAAAAATGACATTTCTTCAAAGAAGGCATACAAATTGCTAACAAGGATATACAAAAATTCTCAATATTACTAACCATAAGGAAAATGAAAATCAAAACCAAAATGAGATATCACATCACCCCAGTTCAAATGGCTACTGTGGAAAAGACAAACAAAACAAAACAGAAAACCAAAAAATACTGGTGAGGTTGTGAGAAAGGAGAACTTGTATACACTGTGGAATGTGCAGCCATTACAAATAACAGTACAGTAATTCCTCATAAATTTTAAAATTGATATATAATATGACTCAGCAAACCCACTTCCGGATATATATTCAAAGAAAATGCAATCAGTGTGTCAAAGAGACATCTCTGCACTTCCATGTTTATTACAGCATTTTTTACAACAATCAAGATATGAATTCAACCCAAGTGTCCAATAGTGAATGAATGGATACAGAAAATGTGGAATGTGTACACAATATAATACCATTCAGCCCAAAAATTATGAAATCCTGTTATTCATGACATTGTGGATGAGCCTAGAAAAATATGTTAAGTGCAATAAGCCAGGCACAGAAAGACACATACCATATGTTCTCAATCATATGTGGAATCTGGAGAAAATTGATCTTATAAAAGTTGAAAGAATATTGGTTACCAGACACTGGGGAGAACAGAAGATGAAGGGAAAATAGGAAGAGGTTGATCAAAAAGTACAGTTTTATAATTAGGAGAAATAAGTTCTGGCACTCCATTGTACAATAAAATGACTGTAGTTAATATTTACGCATTGTATAATATATTCCCCTATTTTCTCAAACTTTATTCATTGGTGATCTATAATTTCAAATACCCAGTAGAGAGAATTTTGAATACTCTCACAATAAACAAGTGAAATATGTATAAAGTGATGTATATGCTAATTACCATGAGATGATGATTACAAAATTGTAAACATGTTTTGGAATATCACTTTCTACCCCATAAATATATACAATTATTGTGAGTCAAAAATGGAACAAAACGTTATGTTAGGAGTCACAAATGTCTGCTATACATGATGATTTATGGAAGCTATTTACATATATTTTCATAATCAGTTTTCATAATACCATATCTTTTTATCATTTTACATATGAGAAACCTGACTCGGAGAGGTTCATCAACTTCCCCAATGTAACACAGCTTGCAAATGGCAGATCCTAGTGTTGAACATAGGTGTTCCTTTTTCTTAATTTCAAAATTAATAATCAACTTAATGACATAAAATGATGCTTATTTTAAATTAACATCAAATTATGTTTTAACTCTTTATACCTTCAGATATAATTGCTACCATTGTATATATGATTGATGCCATTAATATGTAAAACATTTAGCTTTTAATCACCACATCTTGATGGACATTTTATAAACACACTGACTATTGAGAATATCTTAGATTAAAATGAACAAAAATATTTTTTATAATCAGAAAATGAGCAATTATAGTGGAGCCTGTGTTGAATGTCTTTCCTCTCTTTTTAAATTAGTGGTTTTGGAGTTAAGAATCAATTCTGAATCAAAGATATGCAAATCATATCTATATTGTTAATACTGCTGTCTTTCATTGTTACCTCTAGAGTTCCTAGTTCATTGGTCTGCCATTCTACCATATCCTAGTTTCATGGTAGGTCTGTAAACTGTCTTAACATTACAGTATTGGCACATACAATTGTTACACCTGTTTAATGATAGTCTAATTTAAAAGTCTGCTTTTGTAGTTTTATAAGGGGTTCGTTTGAAGTTTACTTTTGAATAAGGACATTTAATGCTCTTTTAATGTGTTTAACATATTTTTTCTTTTAAGAAGAATTTGCTTAGATATTTTACTTTGTTGGTGAAATCAATTTCAAGACATTCAGACATGTTCCAAGTACAAATTCCTTTACATTTATTACCTGAGCTTTATTTCTCTTAATGACATAGATTTATCCCAAATACAAAACAGGTTCTTATACATGATTCAGATTGTTGTAAAATCTTTCAAATATGACCTTTTAAAAATAAATTCAAAAGGCAATGGTCTCAGAGTCCAATCCGATTCCAGGTAATTAAATGGCAGGAAATAGAGGGCGTGGATCACTACCTCTTCTAGTTAACGAGTGGCAGTTAAGCTGATAGTTAAAAAAACAGGCAGTGGACATGCTTACAGTAAACACTTGCTTCTACACATGAATGACTATATGGTTTTTTCACAAAGACACTTAAGCTCTCTACCTCTGGGTCATCCATCTGTAAGAGAGAAATACAGTTATCTTTTACCTTCCAAAAGTGCTGTGGAGAGTCTAGGTAATCAGTATTTTTAGGCAGACTTAGAAACTTCAAATTAAATCTAGGTATGAAAATTATTTTGACGTCGGCATCAGAAAGAGTACCTAAGAAGTATCTCAGACACAACAGAAGCAAAATATTTGGCTAAGCAAATAATATCCCTTTATATTTTAAGAATTATATGAAATGTTAAAAATATTTTCTACCTACTAACATAAATGACTAATATTTGTGAGGAAGAGATCTAGTTTAGGCCCCTTTTATCTCTTCATTTATTTACTTACTTTTTTTTTCTTTCTTGGTTTGTATCAAGTGCTCTGAAGTGATCAACTTCTGTGAGATTGTCAATATTTTTTCTTTATTAGTGACAGCCAACCGTTTGTGTGGACATTTATTATTGTTATTGCCCAACAATCTGTGCTCTAGTAACAGGGCAATGGTTTCAGTGACAACCACCAGTTCTCCAGAAACTTCAGATTCTCTTCTTTAGAGAAACTGACTTTCCTCATTCTTTTACTACATTTGTCAAATAGGAGCTGATACCTTCTTAACGTGATTGCATTTGTTCTTCATCTTATGGTTGGGTATAAGTTGACAGCACATCATCTAAGTTATGCCAGTGTTGACATTTCATTCTTTTTGACACACGTTTTGCTCAGGACTGCAAAGACACTGAGTGAATTAAAGTCCTATTCTAGGATTATTTTTAAATGGAGCTTGGAGAAATAACAATTTCAGTTTTAATAATTAAATAGCATGCTTATAATAGTTAAGTTTCACTGGCCGTATATTCCCTCTGACAACAACCACGTGTTCACTGCGCAGTTGCGTATCAATATAGATAAAAGCTACAATAGAAGATAATGCAGCCAACAGATAGAAACAAACAATCAAGTGATAGAGTCATGGTGGCTTTCAAGTCTCTGAACTTGGGAACCATTTCCTTTTTTCCAATTTAGTTATATAAGTCAATAAATCCCAACCACACAAATCACTATGTGCGTATGTATATAGCTTGAACTAGTGTTGAATTTCTGTTGCTTATGATAAAGGTGTGTTCTAGCAAACAGGCTCTGCTTCTGAGATACAAATCAGTAAAAATGACTGAACAAAAAAAAATTATGAATGAAAAGAAAACTCTCCTTTATAGTTTGCCAACTGTTTTACTTTTTTGTATCTTTTTTAAAAACATTGAATAATATATCTGATCATCTTGCCCAATATTTATTCAGTTTAATTTAAGTCAAATCAGATAGGACCTGGAATATTTGTGGTGTTCGTAATAGATGGCAATATCTGAGGAAGAAGAAATAACTATCACAGATACATCAAGTAAGTTGTAAAATAGTGATGTAGGTAAATCCAATTATCTAATCAATCCACACAGTAGGGTTGGATGAGAATACTGTGCCAAAATACTTCCAACTCGGCTTAATAAATGTTTTTCCCCATTTATTCTGAATATTCTATAATTGATTTATGGCACAGATATTACAGAATTAAGTCTAAACCTTATATCTGATCAATAACCTCTCTTACAGACAATTTGGGTCTTTCATAGGTTTGATAGAAAATAAAATAATCTTGAGGAAACAAATTTTTAATACGAGATTTGTTACAACAAGCATATTTTCCCCAAAGCAGCACATTTAGGTTTCAGTTTATGGTTGCTTTAGCATACTCTCAGTACAAATTTTGCACAATTCTCTTCTTATTAAGTGGCATTTTAAGCATTTGTTACCAGAAATGTAACCAGGATAGAGCTCAGTGGATGGTGTGATGATGGAAACTAGGGCTCTAGAGCTCTTGTTCCAGTGACTACAACAATCATTGGTTATTTTTGATACTTTGACATTGATAAAATTGCTTGTCTAGTCCCTAGCAAGTAAGGAGAAGCATACAAATAAAGTAAATTTAGCTACTCCTAACGTCAGATACTCCCTGACATCTGGGAAAATCTGATTATGGTTCAGATATTTGAAGATAATATGATATTTTAATTCATATTATATTTTAATATAATGTGATATTTGTAATATCAGCTGGTATCATAGGTGGTATTAAAGCCAAGAGTTTAGGATGTTTAAAGAAAACAAAGGTTTGAGGAATTCCATGTTCCCGCCCTTGATCATTTACTATGTTATTTTTCCAGGGGCACTTTGGGCAGAAAACTGGTCCACAATACTTAAACATTTAGAAATTACAGAAGTAGAGTTTGAACATCAATCTGGCCACTGCCTGCCTCATTTAAGTAGTATTTATGCTAATAATTTAAATAGACCATACTGAATATTACATGCACTGATGTAGAATTGTCTTTAGTTTCTTGGATGAGTTATGGTTAACTGAAGGCATACAAAAAAATAAACTCCAAATTTGTGGAAGAAGATGTTAGTCTAGAATATTTCTGTCTAGGTAATATATAAGTGGTCTTCCAATTTGTATTTCTATCAGGCTTTTGATTGAAAGATGGTTTTGTGGAAGAAAATCACCTTCCTTACTAAGTCAACATTAAGTATCTTCCTTCCCCTGATTAAGTAAAAAGCACCACTAATAATTCACTCTGATACAATATAAAATATATTTGTTACGCAGAGCTTAGTGGCTCATGCCTGTAATACCAGCACTTTGGGAGGCCAAGGTGAGTGGATCACTTGAGGCCAGGAGTTCGAGACTAACCTGGGCAACATGGTAAATTCCGTCACTACCAAAAACACAAAATTAGCAAGTCACGGTGGTCCACGCCTATAATCCCAGCTACTCTGGTGACTGAGGCACAAGAATTGCTTGAACCCAGGAGGAGGAGGTTGCAATGAAAATAGATGTGGCCGGGCACGGTGGCTCACGCCTGTAATCTCAGCACTTTGGGAGGCCGAGGTGGGTGGATCACCTGAGGTTGGGAGTTTAAGACCAGCCTGACCAACATGGAGAAACCACATCTCTACTAAAAATACAAAAAAAATTAGCCAGGCGTGGTGGTGCATGCCTTTAATCCCAGCTACTAGGGAGGCTGAGGCAAGAGAATCACTTGAACCCCGGAGGCAGAGGTTGCAGTGAGCCAAGATCGCGCCACTGTACTCCAACCTGGGCAACAAGAGAGAGACTCCATCTCAAAATAATAATAATAATAATAATATGTATATATATATGTGTATGTATATATATATGTAAAAGATAGAAGCAACATTAATCCGATTCATCTAGAATACTTTCATTTCATTCACCATTCACACCATCCTCTAATCAGTCAGTCCATGAGCTCTACCTCCAAAATAGCTTGCAAATCTGTCCCCGAGGTTATGCTGTTATTATCACCACCAGAGTCTTGGGCAACATCTTCTTCTTTGGCTATTATATAACTTCCTTCATCACCTCTATGCGTCTACTTCTTTCTTCCCTTAACCATTTGCCAAATTATAGAAAAGGTGATCTTTTCACAAGGAAATTTTATTCCCTTGTTTAAAATGTCTTAACAGTTTCTCACACAATTTAATAGATGAAAATCTGAATTCCTAAGCATAGCACACAAGGCATTATGTGATCTTAGGTTGAATATTTTATTTTCTCTATTCCCCGCTAAATCTAAATTACAAACATACCAGCCCTCTTAGTTTTCTTCCTTAACTCTATCAATCATTTTGTTGCCTTAGTACCTTTTGTTGCTTTTGCTAATGCCCAAAATGGTCTACACTGCCTCTTTAAAAGGTTGTTATTTTAAAATCTCAGATCAATGTCATGGCAACAGAGAGGTTTTATCTACCTAATTAGATACTCTCTCTCTTGACAACGTTTTTTGTTGTTGTTGCTGTTGTTTATTACTAGGTGATTATTAGCAACAGAATAGATAATTTTAATTCATATCCTTATATGTCAACAATGGAAGCCCTAAAAGGCATATCACCACTGTAAGCTCAAGGTTAACATGAATGTTTTGGAAATAGAAGGTACTCTGTAACTACTTACTGAGTAAATTAATTAATGCCCACATGTATTTACCAGAATATGTATATAATAGTTATTTTGCTTTATTCTTATATTTGATCTCTTAATTTATTGTTATTACCAAACTTTCCCCTTCCATCACCAATTAAAATTGTGATTTTAAAAAATACTACAACTCAACAATTAGAAGGTAGATAACCCAACTTAAAATTACCAAAGTTTTACATATATATTTTCTTCCAAGAAGTTATGCAAATGATTAATTAGCACAGGAAAATATGCTTAACATCATTATTCTTTAGTGGAATGCAAATAAAATTACGATTAGATACTATTTCACATACTAAAATGACAATAATAAAATGATAGAGGGTAGCAAATGTTGGTAAGAATATTGAGAAAATCAATCTTTCATAAACTGCTGTTGAGGAAAGGAAATGAGAAATGGTATAGCCATTATGAAAATAATTTTCAGTTTTCCCAATGTTAACTGTGGAGTTATCATATGACTCAGCAATTTAACTCTTAGGTACATAACAACAAGAAGTAAAACTTATGTCCACACAAAAAGAAGTATATTCATATTCACGGCAGCATTATTCACAGTAGTCAAAAAGTAGAAAGAAAACAAATAACCATGGCATGATGAATAGGTAATCAAAAAGTATTTCATCTATTCAACATAATATTGTTCAGCAATAAATAGGATTGAGGTACTGATGCATTCTACCATTTAGATGAACCTTGAAACAGTTACAGTAAGTGAAAGAAGTGAGTTACAAAAGATCACATATTATACAATATCATTTTTTGAAATGTCTAGAATAAGCACATCCATAAAGACAGAAAGTAGATTAGTGGTTTCCGGAGACCAGGGGAAGGGGAAAATGAGGATTGACTGCTAGTAGATATAAAGTTTTTTCTGTGATTACCAAAATCTTCTAAAATTATATTTTAGTGATGTTCATACAACTTTGAATATACTAAAAATCACTTAGTTTTATTTTAAAATGGTGAATTCAATGCTATGTATATTATATATTAATAATTCTGTTAAAACAAAAGTTTTAAATACTTTAAATTTTAAAATAAATAATAATAAGCACATTTTGTTGTTTCTTTTGGCATAGCTGACATAATCTGATAATCTATACAAAATTAGAAATTAAAACAACAGGCAAAATAAACCAAGAGTCTTACTAAAGCATATAATGAGCAAAAGGTTCAAAGAAGAAAAATATGAACGTCTTGAAAATATTCTATTTAGAAAGTAAAGTGTTCAGTACTATTTTATTAACACCTAACTAGAACCCAAGATTTTGATGCCATTGTCTTTATTATCTGTGAATTAACTCCAGAAGCATGCTACAACTTCATTTGAGTTCCTTGTTTCATTGAAAATGAGAACTTTTTCTCATTCCACAGAAACCCATTTTCTTAACACACTGGCTCTTGTAGGCCAACCAAAACAAAACAAATAAGATATTAAAACTAGGTCTAATTCTTTCAAGGATCTTCCTACAAATTGTTCTTTCTTATCTAAGAGAATACGAGTTTTGTAAGTCATTTTTGACATAGTATACTCTTGGAATTAAAAGTAGGTCAGCATGAAGTAAGGGACATGGAGTGGTTCACGTTTAAAGACAAGGATAAAAGTGGTTCCCCATGTATAATCCCATCTATAACTACTATATATTATGTTTATGATAAATGTAAAACCTGAGGAAATATGTGCAATTGGGAAAAGTGGATTATTGTGACTGACTGGATATATTTTGCAGTTTTGTTGATTGAAGGACACTAAATTTTACAATTATTTGGATTATATTTGTTTGTTAAAGTTATTATTGTCTTATGGACTTTGATAACTGTAGCTCCTCCATTTCGATAGCTTTCACTTTCAATATATAATATGTGGTAAAGAAGAGAAGTCTCTTTTGCCCTCTGTGGATAAATGGATCTTCCACTGGGAGTGGTGACTCATGCCTGTAATCCCAGCACTTTAAGAGGCCAAGGCAAGTGGATCACTTGAGGGCAGGAGTTTGAGACCAGCCTGACCAACATGGTGAAACTCCATTTTTTTACTAAAAATACAAAAAATACCCAGGCGTGGTGATGTGCACCTATAATCCCAGCTACTCAGGAGGCTGAGGCAGGAGAATTGATTGAACTCTGGAGGCGGAGGTTGCAGTGAGCCACGATCACGCCATTACACTCCAGCCTGGGCAACAAGAGCAAAACTCCATCTCAAAAAAAAAAAAAAAAAAAAAAAAAAAAAAAAAAAAAAAAAAAAAAATGGGTCTTTCCATTAAAATGTTAAAATATTTAAATTTTATATATAAGGTAAGCAGTTTATAAAATTATATATAGACAGAATACAATAGTTCTTGTACAGATCATGACATTAACTGTTAGTTTATTTTTGGAAGGCATCAATGCATGGGATTGAGAATGTATGTGAAGTAGCCTATAGATCATATTCCAGAACTGAGAAGAATTTAGAAATTACAGTGTCAATATACTCTGTTAAGCCAAAGCAAAAATTTATTTCTACTAAATTACTTTTGAGTGTTTTACAAGTGATATCAAACAAATTAAATCATATAAAATATGTGGTTCCTCAATGAGATCACTTGGACTCGGGAAGGGGAACATCACGCACTGGGGCCTATTATGGGGAGGGGGGAGGAGGGAGGGAGTGCATTGGGGAGTTATACATGATATAAATGATGAATTGATGGGTGCTGACGAGTTGATGGGTGCAGCACACCAACATGGCATAAGTTTACATATGTAACAAACCTGCACGTTATGCACTTAAAATATAATTAAAAAAAAAAAAAAAAAAAGAATAGGTACACTTAAACAATGCATTAAAACATTTTTTTAAAAGTTGCTAATTGGCAGTCCTGCCATAATTGATTATTATTTTATTCAAAGGGCATTAAATTCTCTTAAGACCAGCCAAAAATTGTACATAATCTATTTCTTGTATGTCATGAAGATCCATTCACAATAGTGTTTCAACTTATATCTGGTTATCTGGTTTCATTGTGAAATTTAATTATTTTTCTCCTCCTCTCCCCAAATATATTACATAATTCTATATTGCAAGAGAGAAATTAAAAAAAAAAAAATATGTGGTTCCTCTTTTATAGCNAAAAAAAAAAAAAAAAAAGAATAGGTACACTTAAACAATGCATTAAAACATTTTTTTAAAAAGTTGCTAATTGGCAGTCCTGCCATAATTGATTATCATTTAATTCAAAGGGCATTAAATTATCTTAAGACCAGCCAAAAATTGTACATAATCTATTTCTTGTATGTCATGAAGATCCATTCACAATAGTGTTTCAACCTATATCTGGTTATCTGGTTTCATTGTGAAATTTAATTATTTTCTCCTCCTCTCCCCAAACATATTACATAATTCTATATTGCAAGAGAGAAATTAAAAAAAAAAAAATATGTGGTTCCTCTTTTATAGCAGGTAAAGAACTAAACATTATCATAAAATTTAAATGGGCCAAAATGTACTGCTATAGTAGGATAGATTTTCTAGGAAGTTGGAAACATGTACAGATTTATCTATGAACATGCCGAATAGCAAAAAAAGCTAGTATTTCTTAAATACTTTATATTTCTAGAACAGTTTTATATTCACAATAAAATTGAAAGGAAGGTACAGAGATAACCCATATATTCACACAGGCATAACCTCCCGCATTATTAACATCCTCCACAGGAATGGTATATTTGTTACAATTGTTGAGCTTACATTGAAACATCCTAATCACCCAAAGTCCATAGTTTACATTAGCTTTCACTATTGGTGTTGTGCATGCCTTGAATTTGAACAAATATGTAATGATATATATCCATGACTATAGGGTCATACAGAGCATATTTACTGCATAAAATATCTTCAATGCTCTACCTATTCATTCCCACCCCTAGTGCCCTGGTAACCACTGATCTTTTTACTGTATTCATAGTTTTTCCTTTTCTAAAATATCGTATGTTTGGAATCACACAGTATGTAGCCATTTATTCACATAGTAATGTGTGTAATTATGTTTCTACTATTCCATTACCTGGATGTATCACAGTTTATTTATCCATTTACTTATTGAAGGACACTTTGGTTATTTCCATGTTTTGGCAATTATAAAGAAAGCTACTAGAAATACTGGTTGCAAGTTTTTTTGTAGACATGTTTTGAACTCCTTTCATTTAATACCAAAAAGCTAGATTATACAGTCTTATGATAAAAATATGATTCATTTTAGATTTTCTCCGATGTCATATACTCTACAAGTTTCACAGCATCATATTGTACATTTAACTTTATAATTTATTGTAAGTACATTTTTGTGAAGGGTGTGAGGTCTGTGTCTACATTTATTCCTTTTGCATGTAGATATTTAGTCATTCCAGCATCTTTTGTTGAAAATGCGACCTCTGATACTGTTTTGCCTTTGGTCTTTTGTCAAAGCTGAGATGACTGTGTTTATATGGGTCTATTTCTGGGCTCTATATTATGTACCACTGATCTATTTGTCTATTATTTCACCAGTACCACACTGACTTAATTAGCATAGCTTTATATTAAGCCTTGAAATCGGGTAGTGTCCGTTCTACCGTTCTACATCTTTTTTTTTTTTTTTTTTTTTTGTACTTCAATATTGTTTTGGACATCCTGAGTCTTTTTGTCTTCCTTTATAAACTTTAGAATCACTTTGTCCATATTCAGTAAGTGACTTTCTAAGATTTTGACTGGAGTTCAAGAACATAAACTATATCCCCATTTATTATTTTTTCTTTGATTTTCTCATCACAGTTCTTTCATTTTCCTCATATGGTTCTTGTACCTATCTTGTTAGACTTATACCTTATATCTTATTTTTTTGGTTGCTAATGTGAATGGTATTGTGTGTTTTTAATCTCACATTCCACTTGTTCCTTATTGGCATATAGGAAAGCAATTGTTGGCATATAGCAAAGAATGGACATTTGTATATTAACCTTGTATCTTGCAACATTGCTAAAATTGCTTCTTAGTTCTGATAGTTTCTTTTTTGTCAATTCTTTCAGATTTTGTACATATGCAATCATGTCTTCTGTGAACAAATATAATTTTATTAATTTATTCCAAATATTTATATCTTTTCTTGTGTAATTGTATTAGTTACCATTTCCAATATCATGTTGAAAAGGAGCAGTGAGAGGATACATTGTTGCCTTACTTCTGATCTCAGTGAGAAAACCTTCAGGTTTTCATCATTAAGTATGATGTTAGCTGTATGTTTTTGCAGATATTCTCTATCAAATTGAGGAAGTTCTCCACTCTTTGTAATTATCTGAGAGTTGTTGGTCATGAGTGGGTATTAAATTTTGCTAATCTTTTTCTTTATCTCTTCTTATTATCATGTAAATTTTATGTTTTAGAGAGTTAGTATGATGGGTTCCATTAGGTGATATTCAAAGACTGAACCAGCCTTGGATACCTGAGATAAATCTTACTGGGGATTCTTGGAGACAGAGTAAAATGGCAGAATTGAAGTCTCCACCAATCATGCCCCTGAAAGAATACCAATTTAACAATTGTTTACATAATAAAACCACCTTTTAAAATCAAAATAGGCCGGGCGCGGTGGCTCAAGCTTGTAATCCCAGCACTTTGGGAGGCTGAGATGGGTGGATCACGAGATCAGGAGATGGAGACCATCCTGGCTAACATGGTGAAACCCTGTCTCTACTAAAAAATACAAAAAAAAAAAAAAAAAATTAGCCGGGCGTGGTGGCGGGCGCCTGTAGTCCCAGCTACTCGGGAGGCTGAGGCAGGAGAATGGCGTGAACCCGGGAGGCGGAGCTTGCAGTGAGCCGAGATCCGGCCACCGCACTCTAGTCTGGGCGACAGAGCGAGACTCCGTCTCAAAAAAAGAAAATAAATAAATAAAATTCAAAAATAGGTGAGCACTCACCGTACCCGAATTTAACTTCATATCACTAAAAGAGGCATTGAAGAGGTAGATAAAAAACATTCTTGAATTTCCAATGACATCCCAACCCCATCCTCTGGCAGTAGGAGCATCGTGCAGAGAGAGATTCTGAATGCTTTGGAAAAGGAGAGTGAGGCAATTGTGAGACATTGAATTGAATTCAATATTGCCCTGTCATAGCAGAAAGCAATCTAGAATAAACTCAGGTGACACTGGCCAAAGGAAAGATACTTTAAAATGGTTAAAAGTACAGAAAATAAATGGAAAGATATTCCATGTTCATGGATTTAAAGAATCAATATTGTTAAAATGTTCCTACTACCCAAAGCAATCTACGAATTTAATGCAATCCTTTTCAAAAGACCAATGACATTCTTCACAGAAATAGAAACAATCCTAAAATTTATATGGATCCACAAAAGTCCCAGAATAGCCAAAGCTATCTTGAGCAAAACCGGAGGTAAAACAATACCTCACTTTAAATTATACTCCAGAGTTATAGTAACCAAAATGACATGGTATGGGCATAAAAACAGACACACAGACCAGTAGAACAGAATAAACGACCCAGGAATAAATCCACACATCTACAATGATCTCATTTTTGACAAAGGTTCCAAGAACATACACTGGAGAAAGAATAGTCTCTCCGATAAATGGTGATGGGAAAACTGTGTATCTATATGCATAAGAATAAAACTAGACCTCTATCTTTTGCCGTATGCTAAAATCAAATCCAAGTGGATTAAACACTTAAATATAAGACCTCAAACTATGAACCTAGTAAGGAAAACGCTGGAAAAACTCTCCAGTACATTGGAGTCGGCAAAGACTTCTTGAGCAGTACCTTACAGGCACAGGCAACCAAATCAAAGTAAGACATTAAGAAGCTTTTTTTTGGGGGGGGGGGGGGGGGG
>NW_016811582.1:9848-18245 GCF_001698545.2 Rhinopithecus bieti | reverse complement strand
GGGGGCGGGGGAGGACAGAGTCTGGCTTTGTTTCCCAGGGTGGAGTGCAGTGGCATGACTTCAGCTCACTGCAACCTGCACCTCCCCAGTTCAAGCAATTTTCATGCCTGAGCCTCCTAAGTAGCTGGGGTTACAGGCGTGTACCCCCATGCCCAGGTAATTTTCTTGTATTTTTAGTGTTTCACCATGTTGGCCAGGCTGGTCTTGAAATCAAGTGATCCACCTGCCTCAACCTCTCAAATTGCTGAAATTCCAGGCATGACCCACTTTGCCTGGCCTCAAGAAGCTTCTGAACAGCAAAGGAACCAATCAGCAATATGAAGAGGCAACCTATAGAATGGAAGAAAATATTCGCTTATTACCCATCTGACAAGGAATTAATAACCAGAATATGTAAGAAACTCAAACAAAAATAGAGGAAAAACAATCTAATAATATGATTTAAAATGGCAAGAGAATCTGAATACATGTCTCAAAACAAGATATACAAATGGCAATGGGAATATGATAAGGTGCTCAACATCTTTGATCATCAGACAAATGCAAGTCAAAACTACGAGATACCATCTCATCACAGTTTATGTGTCTTTTCTCCAAAAGACAGGCAATAACTAACGCTGGCAAAAATGTGGAGAAAAGAGAACACTTGTTTGCTGTTGGTGGGAATGCGAGTTAGTACAATCCCTATGAAGCACAGTTTGGAGATTCGTTACAAGCTAAAAATAGAGATACCATATATGGTATATACCCCAAAACAAGAAAGTATAATGAGGGGATATCAGCATGGTCATGTTTACTGCAGCACTATTCACAAGCCAAGATTTAGAAGCAGCCTACCTGACTATCAACAGATAAATGGATAGAGAAAATGTGCCACATATACACAATGGAGTACTATTTGGCCATAAAAATGAATGAGATCATGTCATTTGCAGCAGTGTGGATGGAACTGCAGGTCTTTATGTTAAGTAAAGTAAGCCAGGCACAGAAAGACAAACATCACATTTTCTCACTGTTCTCTGGTTGCTAAACATAAAAACAATTAAACTCATGGAAGTAGAGAGTAGAAGGTTGGTTACCAGAGGCTGGTAAGTGTAGCCAGAGAGAGTGGAATGTAAGGGGAAATGATTAAAATAACTAAGACCTAGTATTTGTTAGCAAAAACAAAACAAAACAAAACAAAAACAAGCAAACACACAAACAACAACAACAAAAAAAACAGTGGCTATAGTAAAACACAATTTAACTGGACATTTTAAAATAATTTGAAAAGTGTGATTGAATCATTTATAACACAAAGGATAAATGCTTGATGTGATGGATGTTCTATTCAACCTCATGTGATTGCTGTGCATTGCATGTGTGTATCCAAATATCTCATGCAACGTGTAAATATACAAGCTACTATGTAGTCACAAATATTTAAAATAATATATAAAATCCTACTTGGTTGGGGTGCATAATTTTTTAGATATTGTTGGATTTAATATGCTAATATTTTGTTTAGAATTTCTATATCTATGTTTTTGAGAGATATTGGTCTGTAGTTTCTTTACTTGAAATTGTTTAGTCTGGCTTTGGTATTAGGGTGATGCTGGCCTCCAGAATGAGTTAGAAAATATTCACTCTGTTTCTATTCTCTAAAAGAGATTGTAGAGAATATGAATATTTTCTTCCTTAAATGTTTGTTAAAGAATTCACCAGTTGTCCTGTCTGGGCTTTGTGCTTTGTGCTTTTTGGAAGGTTATCAATTATTTATTCAATTTATTTAATACAGACTTGCTCAGATCATCTATTTCTTCTTGTGTGAATTCTGGTACATTGTGTCTTTCAAATAATTGATTTATTTTATCTGTTATCAGATTTGTGGACATAGAATGATTCACAGAATGCTATTTTATTATCCTTTTATTGTTCACACAATCTGTTATAATGTCTCATCTTTCATATCCAATATTAGTAATTCATTTTTTTTGGAGTTAACATGGCTTGATGTTAATCAATTTTATAAATCCTTTCTGAGTAGCAGCTTGTGATTTCATAGATTTTCTCTATTGATTTCTCATTTTAAATTTCAGTTTCAGTTTCTGCTCTAATTCTTGTTGTTTATTTATTTTCTACGTATTTTGGATTGAATTTGCTTTCTTTTTCTTTTTTTTTTTAAGTTGGAAGTTTAGGCAATTGATTTTAGATCTTTCATATTTTTTAATATATGTATCCAATGCTATAAATGTTCTACTCAGTATGGTTTCACTGCATCCCAGAAAATTTACAATTTGTGTTTTTATTTTCATTTTAAAAATTTTTAAATATTCTCTTGAGAATTTTTTCTTTAATGCTTTATTTAGAAGTGTCCTGTTTAATCTCAATGTATTCTGGCATTTTCCAATTATCTTTTCATAATGAATTTCTAGTTTTATTTAGTTGTGAGGGCAGATATTGTATGATTTATTGTTTTTAATGTTTAATGTCTGTCTGTTTTATGGCCCAAAATGTGGTTTATCTTGTTGAAGAGCCAATGAGACCTTGAGAAGAGTGTATACTCTTCTGTTGTTGGATAAAGTAGTCTAACATATTTATTGAAATAATCAGTATGGATATCAGCAGATTGATGGTGTTGTCGAGTTAACATATGTCCTTACTGATTTTTCGCCTGCTTGATACATCCACTTCTAAAAGAAGGTTGACGAGATGTCTGAATATGTTACTGCGTTCATCCATTTGTCCTTGCATTTTTATTAGTTTTCGAATCACACAGTTTGACGCTCTATTGTTATTCACATATATGTGAGGGATTGTCATATCTTCTTCAGAAATTGACCCCTTTATTATTATATAATGCCCTTCTTTATCGCTGACAACTTTTCTTGCTTGAAGTCTGCTCTGCTTGAAATTAATGCAGCCACTCCTACTTTCTTGCAATTGTTAGCATCATATATTTTCTCCAAATGTGCACTATTAATCCATATGTGTCTATATATTTAAAATTGGCTTATTTTAAACAACATATAGCTGAGTATCATTTTTGATCCACTCTGACAATCTCTATGTAATAGTTGGGGTACTTAGATCATTGATGTTCAACATGATTAGTAATATAATTGGATTAATATTTGCTTTCTTTTACTGTTTTCCATTTGTAGTCTTCGTTCTTTGTTCTTTTCTTTGACTTCCACTCTTCTCTGATGTTTGTGGCTTTAACTGAGCATTGTATATGATTCAATTTTCTCTCCATTTTAAAGATATTAGCTATATTGTTTTGTGTGTTTTTAAAAATATTTTTAGTGGGTGCTTTTAGAGTTTGTAACATACATTTACAGTTAATATATGTCCACTTTCAAATAGCATCATACCATGTCAACATTGTGGAGGTATCATATAATGAGAAAACAACTTTAATTTCTTACTCCTGTATCTTGCATCTTTGCCGACATTCATTCTATTTATACATAGGCACATATATTTATACATTAGCATACGTAATCAAATACATTGTTGCTTTTATTATTTTGAACAAATAACTATCTGATAGATTAAGAATAATTGATTCTAAACTTTACTTATTCTTTCTTCAATGCTCTTCATTTCCTTATGTAAATTAGAATTTATAACCTATATTTTTTTTTCTCTCTACAGAAATTATTTTAACATTTCTTTCAAGGTGGATCTATTGGCAACAAATTGCCTCAATTTTTGATTATCTAAAATGTCTTATTTTTTAAATTAACTTGTGAAGAATAATTTTACTCAACACAGAATTCTACACTGGTGGTGTTTCTTTTTCACTCAACACTTTAAATATTTTATTATATTTTCCTCTAACTCACATAATTTCTGAGGGCAAGTCCTATCTTGGTTCCCCTATAGGTAAGGTGTGTGTTCTGTCCTGCCCCTGGGGTTCTTTCAAGAGTATTTTTTTGTTTTTATTTTCTGTAATTTGAAAATAATATTCCTAGGTGTATTTTTTTTTGCATTTATCCTTCTTGGTTTTTCTTATCGCTTTCTGGATCTGTGGTTTGATGTCTGACATTAATTTGGAAAAATTCTCAGTAAGTATTGTTTCAAATATTTCTTCTGTATTTTAGTCTCCTTCTTCTCTTTCTTGTATTTTCAATGTTTCTGTTACACCTATAGTAGTTCTGACAGTCTTTGGATATTCTGTTAGTTATTTTTTTCTAGTTTTCTTTTTTTTTTTTTTTTGTCTTTTCTTTGCAGTTTCTGAAATTTCTGTTGATATATCCTCAAGCTCAAAGATACTTTCTTCAGTTGTGTCCAGTCTACTAAGAATTTTATCAAAGGAATTCTTCATTTTCATTTCAATGTTTTTGATCTCCCTCATTTCATTTTGTTTTTTCTTAGGATTTCCATCTCTCTGTTTACCTTGCCCGGCTTCTGTTTATATCTTTCTGTTTATATTGCCCAGTGTTCTTTCATGCTGCCTACTTTACTCATTAGAGCCTTTACAACATTAGTTTCAATTGTCGTAAATTTTGGAGCTGATAGTTTCAACCTCCCTGACGTGTCTACTTTGATGCTTGCTCTATTTCTTCAAGTTGTAGGGGCTTTTGTTTTCATTTTTATTTCACCTTTTGGTATGTGTTATATTCTTTCTTGATAGCTGGATGTAATGCATGTGGTAAAAATAACTGTTGTAAGTAGGCTTTCATTGATGTAGTGGTAAGGTTAGAGGAAGGAAAAGCTTTCTATAGTTCTATTATTAGATTTCACTTTTTTAGTAAGCCTCTGTCTCTGGACTGTGTACTTCACAAGTGTTTCTTAATAAGACATCCTTACAGACATTTGTGAAAGATAGTGATACAATTTAGGATGATTTAAGATATAATCAGAATTATAAGGAAAATTTGTGTGACATAATTTAAGAAATTTAATAGAACTCTATTTGATGACATAAGTGTTTTAATAGTAAATTTTGTTTCTTCATTGAGAAATACATACCATAGACTAATCTAGATAAATAAATTACCGCATTTCACTTTCTTGTTATCTTGACTCTCATTGAATGTACTTAATTCTTTTTAAGCATTGAATTGCCTTGCAATAGCACAGAAAAAATATTCGTTATGAAATACTCATGCATTTATATAAAACAGCGTTCTCTTTTACAGAGTTTCCTGTATGTTGCTCTTTTACTAACACTTTGTGACAGGTTTCTATCTGCTAAGTCAAATCCCAGATGGGCAGAGAAAACATAAGGAATTTGTTGAGAGACACCTCATCTCAATGTCAGTGTAACACACACATCATTAATTAGATAGGGAAGGTGTCTTGCCCTTTTCCATTCTGATAAGTTTCAGAGTGTCAGTGACATAATTCATACTTTTCTACTGGAGAGGCCAAAAGAGTGAAAGGCTACAGATTAGAAATGCAAATTTTATACCATTGATTGTTAAATGTTCTTGAATATTTTCATAAAGGCATAAATTGTTTGTCTTACCTTTAATCCTTGAAAATATTTAATATTTCATTAATAAAATCAATAGCCAGAGAATTAAATTTAGAAAAATAGAAATTTTACTTAAATAGGCTCATAGATTTCTCAGTTAATATATTTTTTTCACCAAATGTCTTCGGTTTGAATTCCTTCCGAATAAGTACTGAACAACTCTCCAACAAGAAGGTCTACTATAAATTATTTAATTTTGGAAAAACTGAAGTAAAATTAACAAAGAGATCTATAAACTTAATTGTGTAACCTGAGATATTAGGAGTGGGATCAACAATCATAACAATAAGAATTTAGAACTACCTTTATATAATTAAACACTTCACAATGACTGTTCACAAAAAGGTAGGTCTATTAAATTATTTTTTTCATTTATTTTGAGACAGGGTCTTGCTGTGTCACCCAGACCAGAGTGCAGTGGTGCAATCACAGACCATAGCAACTTTTATCTCCTGGATTCAAGCCTGTGCACACCACACCTGATATTTATTTATTTATTTATTTATTTATTTATTTATTTATTTATTTTTAGTAGAGACCAGTTCTCACTATGTTGCCCAGTTCTCACTATAACTCAAACCTCTGGCTTTAAGTGATCCTCCTACTTCATACTCCCAAAGTGCTGGGATTACAGGCATGATGCCTGTTATAGCTTTTATTAAGAGAATTAGATGCTTCGAGAGTTCATTGTAATAAAAAATAATTGCATACACATTTAATTTATTTATATCCTCTTCTAGCTACTGACTTATTTTACCTACTTTTGAATTATTTTATTTATCAGCAAACTAGGTAATCTACAAGTACTGCAACTCTTTATCATTTTCAGTTTAATCATCAACATCCTATTATTAGGCTAAATTGCACTACAGTGAAGTTCTTTCGAAAACTGATTAATAACAATCTAAGGTTGATCACTTCTGCAGATTCCACCCTCTTTATCTCTTTTGCCTTATCTAAATCCTGGAATTTCCTAGGGTCCTTACTGCAGGTTTCTTAATGTCTTATTTCATGACTCATATTTAATAAAGCTCTTTACTCTTAATCCCTATTCCATAAAAAAGGAAATTAAGAAAAGCAATAACAAAAAAAGCAACTCCCAAAGTATTCAACAAACAAGCAAATAACTCAGTGATAACTTTATTATATGGCTTTATTTTGTTGCAAATTTTACAATTGTTAATTTAAAATACACATTAAACAAAGTAAAACCAATGTAGAATGAGCCCCAATGTTAATATTTATCTGGTGTATAATCTATCTATGTAAATGCAATAATAATGGTTTTCTATTTAGTATGTATTAGACTGTATTTTATTTTTACATTATTTTAATTTTAGCTGTAGAGATGATATCTTCTATGTTGGGGGTCCCTTTATTTTATTTGAATCTCTAATATCTATTACCATACCTGGAATACAGTGCTATATACATATTTGATGAAAAAAATATATATAAAGTGTATTGTGTCCATTTACAATGCTATAGCTAATATTTATATGTATGTAAATGATTTTAGCTTCTTTTGTGTCCATGATTTCAAAATTATATTCCCACTGCCAGTTTGTTATGAAGACAGTTTATAGGCAGTTCAAATTCAACAGGTGAAATCTAAAGTTTATCCATTTAAAGACAGGATATATCTTATATATTGTCCAGGAAAGCTATTTACCTTGTCTTCCAAGTGAGAAAATTGAAAATAGATCTGTGATTCCTTTATTTAAATTTTAATTCAGTCTTCTAATGCAATAATTATTCTTTGCTGACATAACTTCTATGTGAAATTTACCCTCCATTATCTCCATTCTTCATTAGTTTCAATCGTGTTTCACTTTTGTCTAGATACATATAATGATACAAATTTCCTCATTGTTCTTCTATCTTAAGCCCCTCCTCTATAAGCACCAATTACTGCTTTTATACCATATGTAGTTAAATGATGTTTTTCCTTATCTCAAGTTTCAGAGAAGTGATCCCAGGTCACCAAATAGTTTTTCATTTTCTCTGAAGAATAACAGGACACTTTTTTCCCTATTTGCAGTATAAATATTTCTGTGAGTATTGCTGCTCCATGGTATGTGAAAAGAAATGGTGTATACCAATCCTTGAGCTAGATTCTAAAACGTCTTATGTGATCTTCCACCACTTCTTTCTTTGTCCTATCTGCAATACTTAAAGGGAAGAAATGTTACATCTTAGAGAGAAAATATTGAGGTATCCAGATCCCTGTGAAACATATGTGAAACTATTTGAAACATAGTTTAGACTATCTTGACTGGTGAAGAAACTGATATAAAATAAGGTACTATTTTGACGAAAAACTAAAATATTTAACAATGGCTTAGCATTTAGGCAACATGTACCTAGGAAAGTAATACCACAGGCTAGAAACTTTGAGATCCATGCTACACAGTGATATAATATTCGTTAAATCTATCATCTGCAATAATTCTGGAGGTGGAAAAATGTTTTTGCTTGCCTGATAGCTCTAAGAGAATAGTTAGAAAATATAACATTTGGTAGTGTGTCCTGGCTATTAATGACTATTTTGGCAAGGTGTTGTAAAAGATGAATAGGTTCACGAATATACTGACTGGTTAAAACTATTTTACAGGACTAAAAGAGTTTCCAATTCTTAGGCCGGGCGCGGTGGCTCAAGCCTGCAATCCCAGCACTTTGGGAGGCCGAGACGGGCGGATCACGAGGTCAGGAGATCGAGACCATCCTGGCTAACCCGGTGAAACACCGTCTCTACTAAAAAATACAAAAAAACTAGCCGGGCGAGGTGGCGGGCGCCTGTAGTCCCAGCTACTCAGGAGGCTGAGGCAGGAGAATGGCGTAAACCCGGGAGGCGGAGCTTGCAGTGAGCTGAGATCCGGCCACTGCACTCCAGCCCGGGAGACAGAGTGAGACTCCGTCTCAAAAAAAGAAAA
>NW_016811582.1:5543-8187 GCF_001698545.2 Rhinopithecus bieti | reverse complement strand
CTCAGCCTCCCAAGTAGCTGGGACTACAGGCGCCCGCCACCTCGCTCGGCTAGTTTTTTGTATTTTAGTAGAGACGGGGTTTCATTGTGTTGGCCAGGATGGTCTCGATCTCCTGACCTCGTGATCCGCCCGTCTCGGCCTCCCAAAGTGCTGGGATTACAGGCTTGAGCCACCGCGCCCGGCCAGGATAGTATTTTTTTACAACAGACTAACAATTAATAAATGTGGAAGAAATAATTGTCATTATGCAAAAATCATAGCAACAGCGGACTTTGGCAAAAGTAGATGTTAAAACTAATTTTGATAATGGGCAGGTTATTTACATTATCAACAAATATCTCCCCTTCAAATTACTTAGTTATTATACAAGTAATAATAGTTACTTTACAGAGAGAAATTTGGAGATTACCATTTAAACAAGTGTTCAAAGTTTACATTGCTAATAGGAGACAAATGGTTATCATATGCCTCCTGATATATTGCACTGACGATGAATATTTATATAATATTACTGTCTAAAATGCATATGTTAAGCCAAAAACTAATGAACCATCAGACAAACACAAACTGAGAAGCATTTTCCAAAAAACAGGCATATAGTCTTAAAAACTTAAAAATTTTGAAAGACAAAGAATGACTGATAAATCAACTCAGACTAATAGAGGACAAAAAAGACATAACAAGTAAATGCAATGTGTATCTTTGAGTTGATCTTGGATCAGAAAGTTCTAGGAGAAAAATGTGGGGGCAAAATTGGCAAAATTTGAGTAAAGTTGTATGTTGGAGCATAGTAATACATCAGTGTCAAATTTCCTGACTTTGGTAGTTTTATTAAAATTATATAAACAATGTTTCTGTCTTAAGAAATATACATGGATGTTTTTAAAAGGAAAGTTTCATGATGTTTCCAGGTTATTCTCCAATGGTTCTTAATAATATATATGTGGAGACTGTGTGTGTATTTATATATAAACACAAATGTGAGGATGAGAGAGAAAGCAGGAGAAAATAATAATTCAAATGTGACAATACATTTACAGTAGGAAAACCTTAATTAATGAAGTGTATTTGGGAGTTTTTGGTACTATTCTTAGAAATTTTCTGTAGTTAAATCTTCTTCATTGTTTTAACTTGGATTTTAATTTTTTTTAAGTTAAAATTTGCATTACTATTTGCCTCTGCAAACTTGAAGATGACAGTGCAGCAGGGAATATATAAATTCTGTAATAATAACAAAAACGCTAGCTTTAAAAGAGAAAAACACTTTAAGTAAATAGTTGCTAGTATTTTAAAATAAATACTAGTTGTTGTCTATTCACATTATCACTAAATGTTTTCCTTATTTTGGGTGAGTTTCAAAGTTAGTAAGGAGGTTTAAAAACAGTATGGTTTCTTACAGTAATAGGAATGGAATTCAGTGACATAGATGAATGTCTCTGAGGACTTCTAAACCTCCTTTCCAATGTACAGCTTGCCCAGAAGAAATTCCGTCACATTAAAGTTTTCCTGAAAGTCATTAATGAGGACCATGCACATTTCAGCCCAAATTAACCTTGACGTTTATTCTAAACACACAAAGAATGATTCTTGATGCTATCATCTTGGGGAGTATTGTTTCGATGTGCATGAATGAGACAAGCTAATTTTAAATCTTGTGACTGTAAAAAAAAAGTGTTACCACTAAATGCAAATTTCTAACAGCTTTTCAAAATATTCCAGATTTGTGGTGAGAAAAAAAGATTTGATTAATTTCTCTAATAGACTCACAAAGTAACTACTTATAAATCAAACATTACTGCTTGTGGTTGTAGTGTGTACTAGTAATTGTTATGAATGGGAAATTCATGTTATCAACTTCTTACTAATTATAACATTCATTTGTCTATCCCAGCTACATACATTTTTTAATTTATCATCGACTCAACATATTTAAGTGGATCCTTTCGTTAGACATATAAAACAATAATATTTCATAATAAGTAAAATATATATGCACTGATGGCACATATTTCTATGTAATAAATAAAATATAGAATTAATGTCTGGTAGTTGCACTAAATATTAAAATGTAAATAATGGTAAGTTAAAGAATCATTTACTCTTTATTTAATGTTTATAAAAAGATAAATATATATTTCTCTCTTTCCATATGCAATTTAAATTATATCTCCGTGTCTGGCATAAAATAAGATTCTATTTATTCTAATTTTGACAAGGTATGACAATATATGACAGTCTATTTATATATTTATTTGAAATGTCAAATTTCAAAAACATCCATCCTTTCTCCCTTTGTTTGTGCTTGAAAACCTCATTCAGGATAACCTATAGAAGGAAATAATTTGCAATAAATCACTTTAATTGTTTAAAATCTAGTTTATAAATAACATTTGTATCCTTTATAAACTATAATTTTCTTTTACTCTATGTAAAAGAATCAAACATCCTTTGCAACGCTTTTCTCTAAAAGATCCTTTTCATTCTGTCCTATATCAGGAAAAATAGGTAAGAAAATAAATTAGTCAATACAGGTAATACACCAAAACTGTCAAGCAAGATGTAGAGGATAAAAATGATTATGCATTTTAGTAAAAAATAGTATTACATACCAATTCCTCCCTTCCTTCCTTCCTTCCTTCCTTCC
>NW_016811582.1:0-4165 GCF_001698545.2 Rhinopithecus bieti | reverse complement strand
ATATATATATATATATATATATATATATGCACACATACATATATGTGTTTGTGATTGTACATGTGTGTGTGTATATAGTTTCTTGTTAATTTTAGCTCCTGAGACAATTCTGTAAACATAAATGTAAAAGTCTCCAAACGTAGGGAATGAGATTTTCAACTGGCTGTGGCAGTTGAGATGACTATTTCATCAAATACTGCAGTGTGCAAAAATAGCTTACTTTTTCAGAAACATCACAAACAGGAATGTATTTCCCCTGGCATTTACTTTTTTACTTCATCTTTTCAGACAGTCAATAAGCAGAATGAAATATTAATAAGTGCAATGCTTTGTTGATGTTATATGATAAATATTTTGAATTAGGAAAAGGGTATGTATTAATTTTGGTTACATTCATAGAAACTTTAAAAGTTAGGAGAGTATTATATGTATGTAACAAACTGAATCAGAACCAAATATTTTCAATTACATTACTAAATTAAACGAGTAAAGGAATTAAATACAATAGTTCAAATCAAAACCTCTCTAACATTTACAGAAGTTAAATCAGAGTAATGGCTATAAATTTTGTCATACTTATTGAACTTGTTAAAAGTATTTAAAATAGTTTTTTTGGCCCCATTACTCAGATATTTGAATTCCGTCGTTTTGTTATTTTCTTTTATTCCAAGTGCCTGCGTAAGTATACTCTTCTACCACCTTTAAGTTATGGGAGGCCATGGGACAGGTTCTAACCAACCAGATGTGAAAAACTATGATACTCTGGGATGCAACATTGATATGATATGGCTGTGTCCCTACCCAAATCTCATCTTGAATTGTAGCTCCCATAACTCCCACTTTCTATAGGAAGGATCTGGTGGGAGATAATTGAATCATGTAGGGGTTTCCCCCATACTGCTCTCGTGATAGTGAAGAAGTCTCATGAGATTTGATGGTTTTATGAGAAACCCCTTTCACGTCATTCTCATTCTCTCTCATCTGCCACAATGAAAGATGTGACGCCTTCCGCATGAGTGTGAGGCCTCCTCAGCCACGTGGAACTGTGAGTCCACTAAACCTCTTTTTCTTTATAAATTACCCAGTCTCTGATATGTTTTTATCAGCAGCATGAAAACGTACTAATACAAGCATTTCCTTAGAGTGCTCTGTTCTTCCCACACATTGTGTTGAAAAAGTATGACCATGTTAAACCATATGATGAGTAAAAATCATTTTTCTTTTGTTCAAGCAACTCTGATATGGACATTGTGTGCCCAATCTGTCAAAAATCTTTGTCTGTCCTGATAGCATGCCAGCTGTGGAGTTGGACTAACTTCACCATTTTTAAAAGTCTCCACAGTTGTACATTATAGAGGTGGCCAGTGAACAACATTTTATGAAACAACATTGGTTTAGATTACTCTTTAGTAACTTTAAAATTTTTCTACTATGGCACATAATCATAGGGGGAAATTGATAACATGGAATTTGAAAATCACTTCACTTTTGATTTGTTGGTAGGTGCAGCAAACCACCATGGCACACATTTACCTATGTAACAAACGTGCACATTATGCACATGTACCCTGGAACTTAAAAATAAAAAAGCAATACAATAATTTTAAAAAGATTTGAAAAATGTAACTTTAAATATCATTTTAAATTTTTGTATTAATTTAATTCAAGAAAAGTAACTCAAGATGTTTAGTCCTGTTTTAGTTTGTCACAAGAACATAATGGTCTCCCTACTTTTTAATGTTCTTATTAATAAGTACAACAGAAGTTAAAATATGCTTTTTTCCCAGTGAGCACACTAATTCATGTATTAACTTACTCAATCAACACTTCAACATGTTTTTAAATCACCAAGTGTGAAACAAACGCTGTGTGAAACAAACTCTGATAAAATCTATGCAGAAATAATGAAGAACAGAGACATTCACATCAAAAGGTTGATTTCAGGTTCAGATGTGGATTAAATCCCTTTTACATATTTGTTCTAAAACACTGTACTCTTTAAGAAATAATGGTCTAGAACAACTAGATGCTTTTTCACTTTATTTAATAAATGAAACCAAAGATTTAGTGGCATGGCCTGGAACAAAGTGTCTTCTCTCTTTTTAGTGGTTCTCATTTCCATTGTTATTGAATGAATGTTACAGACCTGAAAGAGAATATTGAATTCCCTCAGTGTCTTCTATACTTCTAGGAAAAGTTTATGCCTCTACAGTTAGAAAAATATTAAGACTAGATTTGTTCTTACTTTCCTTAAAAAATGCTTTTGAGAGAGAGAGACTTGAAAATAGGAAATGTAGCCAGGTAGTAAATATTTGGCTTTGTTTATCCATGAAGTTTTAAAACAGTTTGGAATGTGTCAGATATGATTCCTTATTAAATATAGGAAATTTGATATTCTTCAGCATTTTAAGCTCCTAATTATTTGCTCTGTAGCTCCTTATAAAAGCTCATCAGTGAGGCAGAATACCTTTGATAAACTGTTGATCTACCTAGGGCCTCTGGTTCCCTTACTGCCTATCTTTCAGGCACGTCGAATCACCATAAACCCATGAACCAGAACCATATGATATAATTTCCAATGTAGAGAATTTAACAAAATTCCTTTATAGTATATAGCCATCATTTTACTAAATAATAAGTACCTAAAATTTCTCACTTTCTTTTCTCTGTACCTCACTCGCACAGAAATATAATTCTATGAGATGCTTTCCTGCTGTCTCAGAGTACCTGACTCATTCAATTATTACCATGGAGGCATCTGTTACCTGTAACCCCACGTTATCTTAGAGCTCTACTAAGTGTTTCATTTTATCCCCTAAAGGATGTCCAATTTCATAAGCCACAAAGGAAAGTTTATTTTATCCTAACAATTTTTGTAGGGATGAACCGAGATACATTTAATCATTCAGTATATATTTATTGAACCTTCCTTAATGAACACAGTAAAGTGACAATAGCTGTGGAAAAAAATAAAAGCAAGGTTAAACAGATCACAGTGGGTGGTGAAATTTGATACAGGGTTGTCAGAGAAGTTCCCCTTGATATTTCAGCAGAGAGCTGAAGGAAATAACAAGCAAGCTATGTGGATATTTGGAATGTAAGGTACAGCTTTTGCAACAGGCTTGAGTTTAGAGTATACCTGGAATATTCACAGAATTGTGATGATTCTGGTGTGGCTAGAGCAGAATGAGCCATTCTGAAGAATGATAGGAAATAAGATCAGAAAAGTAGTCAGGTGTGAAATCATTCAAGTCCTTTAGAACATATTAAGCTTCTTCAACTTTAAGGAAAGAAGGAAAGCCATTTGATATTTTAGTTTGAGGAGGAAAGTGAGGATACAAAATACAGTTAAAAAATTCCCTCTGATAGCCCTGATCTTTTACGAGACGTTGTATTTGTTTTGTATTTATTTTCATTTTAAATGTGCTCCATTTCTTCTCCAGATCTTATCCCACAGAGACTCTACAAATTCTTTTACTGTCCCGAGAATTTCCATGCTGTTTTAGCCTCCTATCAACACAATAAAAGCCTAGAACAGTGACCATGAAATTATTTTGTTTTTAAAGATTAACTTTTAATTGTTTCACTGAACCTCCTCTCTCCTTCCAAGCATTTCTATCACATTACTTACTTTATTTATTTGTTTATTTATTTATTTATTTATTTGAGACAGAGTCTTGTTCTGTCGCCAGGCTGAAGTGCAGTGGCACGATCTGGCCTCACTGCAACCTCTGCCTCCCGGGTTCAAGAGATAGCCCTGCCTCAGCTTCCCGAGTAGCGGGGACTACAGGCATGTGCCACCACGCCTGGCTAATTTTTTGTATTTTAGTGGAGATGGAGTTTCACCGTGTTGGCCAGGATGGTCTCGATCTCCTGATCTTGTGATCCTCTCACTTTGGTCTCCCAAAGTGCTGTGATTACAAGCCTGAGCCACCACGCCAGACCACATTATTTACTTTATAAAACAAAGCAAAGCAAGACAAACTATTTGAAATTAGTGTCTTTTTGAGGTGGAGGGGAGTATTTTGTGATTCAGAGAATAATATACTTACTATATTTTCATGCTTTTCCCTGCCGCATTTTCTAAAGAAACTTTTTATTTATTTATTTATTTATTTATTTATTTATTTATTTATTTATTTATATTATACTTTAAGTTCTAGGG
>NW_016811581.1:0-2912 GCF_001698545.2 Rhinopithecus bieti | reverse complement strand
AGTCCTATATTCAAGCCAGAGTCTTTCAAATAAAATAGCCTTTTAAAGCCATCCCAAACCCTAGATGTCCCAAGTGAGGAACTAGCTGCTCAGTTTATGTGACTCCCCAGAAGTTGAATTTTAACCCAGGACATTCGACTCCAAGTTCACTCTTCTTTCCATAACAAGGAGCCACCTCTTTGTATGCCTCCAGGAGTCTCCGGATTCCTCTGAGAACAGTGGAACAGTGCTCCTCCCCAGAGCACAGGCTTTGCCAGTGAAGATTGAATTTGGCTAGAAACCGCTGCCCTGCTCTCTATTCTCGAAGCACCTGGAAGCCTGAGGAGGAACTGGGTGGCTGGCTCTGGTCACAAACTAGCAGCCAGAAGCACCCCTGGTCAGCGATGCACCCCCAGACCCCACTCAAGGGCTCCAAGTAAACCCAAAGCTACTCCCCTCCAAGAAGTCTGGGGCCATCCTGGGGAAGGCCTCCTGGCCTTGACTCTCAGGGGGTCTCTGGGGTTGCGGTTTGGGGCCCGCTGCTCCCGCCCTTTGCCCCCAGGTGGGCCTGGCAGGACTGCAGCACCGCTCTGTTGCTGATGGTCAGTGAGGAGCACTTGGCGACCTTGCTCTGGAGTCCTTTCATTTTGAGTTCAGAGGTCAGATTTGAGTAATAAACATCTTCTAAGGACTTGTCATTCTTTCTGAGAATGTTGCTGGCCAGCCGGAAGACGAAAATCACCGCGTAGATGCCGATGATGGTGAGGATATACCAGGCGGCGCTAGTTCCATCTGGCACCTTCAGAGCCCTGGTGGAGCTGGTGTCGTTCCTCCCCTCCGTGTGGTCATCCAGTAGGAGCCTCAGGAGAGTGCTGGCCTGGGTCTGGTTGGAGGTTTCATGGGGAGTCCACTTGGCCCCTGAGAAACAGAGAGGTCCAGATGAGACCCAGCATCCTGGGTTGAGGGCTGCCTGGCCACACCAAGGAGAATGGAGCCCTCGTATCCATGAAAATGTGGCGCTGCTCAAAGAGGCCTTCTCTGAGGCATGAGCAGGAGTGTAACGACAGGTATGTCAATATATTTTTAAAAATCAAAAGAGTCCAAAACACTATGTTTTTGTTGTTGTTGTTTTGTTGTTTGTTTTGCTTTTTGTTTTTTGCTAGAGAGACAGTCTCGCTCTGTCACTCAGACTGGAGTGCAGTGGCATGATCATAGCTCACTATAGCCTCGAACTTCTGGGCTCAATCGATCCTCCTGCCTCAGCCTCACAAATAGCTGTAACCAGAGACATGCAGCACCATGCCAGGCTATTTTTTTCTTTTTTCTCTTTTTTTTTGTTTTTTGTAGAGATGGGGTCTCTCCGTGTTGACCAGGCTGGTTTTGAATTCCTGGTCTCAAGAGCTCTTCTCACCTCAGCCTCCCAAGCACTGGGATTACAGGCATGAGCCACTGTGCCCAGAAAAACACTAAGTTCTTGAATAGGAGACACAACATCATAAAGATGTCAGTTATCTCCCAAATAATTTATACCACAAACATAATTACAATGCAAACAACAACAGGATTTATTTGTGAAATCAATACACTATTCATTTAGAAAAATCAACTGTTGGCCGGGCGTGATGTCTCATGCCTGTAATCCCAGCACTTTGGGAGGCTAAGGTTGGAAGATTGCTTGAGCCCAGGAGGTTTAGACCAGCCTGGCCAACGTGACAAGACCCTGTTTCTACAAGAAATTAAAAAAAATTAGCCATGTGTGGTGTGCAAGCCTGTGGTCCCAACTACTCAGGAGGCTGAGGCTGGAGGATCACTTGAGCTCAGGAGGTTGAGGCTGCAGTGAGCTGTGTTCACACCATTACATTCCAGCATGGGAACCTATTTAAAAAAAACCACAAAAACAGAAAACAGAAAAGAAAGAAAGAAAAGAAAAGAAAATCAACTGTCAAGGCTAATTAGAAAAAAAAATCTGAATAAAAAGAATATTAATGAATTAGCCTAGCCACAAATTTTAAATCAGCCAGCCAGCAAAACTAATTTACATTTTTTTCAATGAATGAATGCTTTATATGCACACAGCCCAGCTGGGACTTGCTGGGCTTTGCAGAGTGTGTGGGTTGGGTGTTCTTCAGAACCAGGTACAACTCTCCCTATAAAACTACAACAGCACTGGGCACGGTGGCTCACACCTGTAATCCCAGCACTTTGGGAGGCTGAGGCAGGTAGATCACCTGAGGTCAGGAGTTCGAGACCATCCTGGCCAAAATGGTGAAACCCCGTCTCTACCAAAAATACAAAAATTAACCGGGCGTGGTGGCACACGTCTGTAGTTCCAACTACTAGGGAGGTTGAGGCAGGAGAATCGCTTGAATCCAGGAGGTGGAGGTTGCAGTGAGCCAAGATCAGGCCACTGCACTCCAGCCTGGGCAACAGAGCAAGACTCCATCTTAAAAAATAAAAAATAAATAAAATAAAACTATGACAGCTAAAATAGTGTGATGCTGAAAACACAGGCAAGCGAACCAATGAAACAGAGCAAAAACAGCATCAATAGCTAGGAATTAGAATTTGATAGCTAGCTAATAAAGGAGCATTTCTGATCGGTGGAAAAAGATGGATTATTCAATATGTAGCATTGGGGAAAATAACATTAGATCCACATCTCTCCACCATATGACCAGATAAATCGGTCCAAAAAAAAAAAAAAAAAAAGCCCAGATAAATCAAATATTTTAACATAAAAAGTGAAACAATTTATAGTACTAGAGTACAGCATGGCAGATTTTTTTCTTTATCATCTCAGAGTGGAATATTCTTTTAAGCATAACAAAAATTCAGAAGAAAAAAGGAAGAACTATAAATCAAATTCAACGACATAAAAAAAATTAAACTATTTCATACCATAAAACTAAGAGGCAGATGACAGAGTGCAATTT
>NW_016811580.1:0-7509 GCF_001698545.2 Rhinopithecus bieti | reverse complement strand
TTTTTGATCTCTAAGATTCTTTTGGGTGTGCTTAGATTACTGACAACCCTTAGTCAAGAGCCATTAGTTTTGTAGCCATTAGTTAATTATTATGGTATATAATTATTAGTTAGCTAATGAAGTATAGGTTATTATTAATTTGGGGGGCTCAGATACAAAGTAACATCAGGTGTAAGGAGTTTATGGAAGTTCAAAATGCAAATTGTGAGTTATTTCATACTCATTACTCATCATGTGGAAGTTCTGGTCCTGCCACTTTCAGACTCTATCACCTTAGGCAGGTAAATAATTTATGTCCCTTAGCCTCTTTTACCCAAGTGCACAATGGAATAATAAGGTCGGCCTCACAGAACAAGTTTGAGGAAAACATTAGAAAATACATTTG
Organism: Rhinopithecus bieti; assembly: GCF_001698545.2. Taxonomy (NCBI): domain Eukaryota; kingdom Metazoa; phylum Chordata; class Mammalia; order Primates; family Cercopithecidae; genus Rhinopithecus; species Rhinopithecus bieti. The sequence continues at coordinate 7,124 of NW_016811580.1, read as the reverse complement.
TTAGATGATTCTAAATAACCAAGGGAAATTGTTAATAAATCACAGTATTCCCATAAAATAACATATTATGAGTTCAGCATTATGTAGAAGGAAAATAAATTTCAAATATATAATAAATATGGAGGCAATGCTCAAAATACAATTTTATGTGAAAATGCAGGAATCAGACTTCTACAGATGTTATGCAAATTTATGTGTATATTCATATATGTGCACATTTGTGTGCATGTATGTGCACATACACATATAGAGATGGGATGAGTGCAGAGGCAGTAACAAACCAGGAACAGTGGTGGGAATACATGTTATTTTCTTTATATGTTTCTTTAGAAGTGATTAGTAGTCAGAGTTATTAGGTATTGTATACACTTTTAGACCAATTTATTGAATAAAATAAGTCATTTTAACAATGGAACAATTGAAATTTGTTGTTTTCCATAGTAAAAGCTGTGTATCTTATCATTCATTCATCCCTCATTCTTTGACATCTGTATCAAAGCCGTATGCTATATGGGAAAGTGAACTAATTGACAATACATGCTTCAATAAGGAAGAAGTCTAAAACACATAGCTTCCAACTTACTTTAAACCAGATCTTGTTGGTGTGAAGCTACTGTATAGTTATATTTATTTATTTATTCATTTAAAAGGATTTCCAAGCTGGAGTTTTGGTTACTTATTAAAACCTACAGAGACATATGTGTGTTTGATATGAATTGTGTTATTCCAGATTTTTCTTATACCATTGCATCATGCTCTTTCCCAATCTGGCTTCCTGAATTTTCTTCTTAAAGTTACATGATTTTTAGTCTCATTCTCAAGAGACTNGTGTTAATTTTTTTATAAAGCTAAGAAATTGTATTCTCAGATATGCAGGAATACAAATTTTACACTGTAGCACTATATATTCTGGTCTTTGGATAGACAATATTTTTGCTTATTTTTTTCAATTCATCTTTAGAAATATATATATATATATATAAAGATAAAGTTTCACTCTTGTTGCCCAGGCTGGAGTGCAATGGTGCAATCTTGGCTCACTGCAACCTCCACCTCCCAGCTTCAAGTGATTCTCCTGCCTCAGCCTCCCGAGTAGCTGGGATTACAGATGACCGCCATCACACTGAGCTAATTTTTTGTATTTTTAGTAGAGATGGGGTTTCACCATGTTGGCCAGTCTGGTCTCAAACTCCTGAACTCAGGTGATCCACCTATCTTGGCCTCCCAAAGTGCTGGGATTACAGGCGTGAGCCACTGCGCCCAGCAAAACTTTTACATTTTTATGTTGACATAAAATTCTAAACCATGTAAGCAAGTTTCGCTTTTTTATAAGGATTTAGAAATGAACCAAATAGGTACACAAAGAACAGATTCTTAATTTATGTAGCAAACATTAATTCATTTAGCAAATATTGAAGAGTATATACTTTGTATCAGTTACCATGTCAATCATACTAGAAGAAATAAGTTCCAATTTTGTCAGTTGGATGTTCTAACTGTTCTTAACTTCTATGATTCATAAGTTTGTAACTCCCTAATAAATCCTTACAGATAATTACATTTGAGTATCACAATAATGAATAATACCATTTTGCTTATATAAGCTTTGTGAATGTGAAACAAAAAACAACAGCATACAGCATTGAAGTTAGAATCTCTTAAAATAATTTTCCACAAAAATTTATGTTTTTTAAAAAACCTAACATTTTAAGCTAAGCAGGATTGGGCCTGGTTAGTACTTGGACATGAGACCACCTGGGAATACTGCATGCTGTAGGCTTTAATAAAACAGAAAGAAAACCCTAACCTAGAATAGGTATGTAAGTTCTTAAAAAGCATATCTTGCCATAATTTATGAAAACCCTTATATATACAATTTTTATTGTTTTCCAGCCACATAACACCAGTCTAAAAAAGCACATGTAGAATATTTATATGTAGTATACATATATTCAACTACCTTGCATACCCAATCTCATGAAAAACAAATCAAAAGGGAAAGAGAAGTATAGAATTTGCAGTGTAGTTAAGCCACACTACTTTCCCTGATTTTGAAAAATCCCTTAAGACATAGGTTTTACTTGTTTCCTTGGCCAGGGTGTGATGGATTACCTGTTTCACAGCCATCTCAGTAACTAACCACTGCCAACTACAGAACTGTATTGTTCTACCAAAGTGAAACCATCATAACAAGAGAAGATGTTTTTCCCTTGCCCTATCGAAACTTCTAAATTACCTATAAAATTGTCATAATGTATTAGTAATTGGAAAATTCTGAATGATTTTTGTTTATAGTCTTAAAATATATGGATGAAAAAAGAACAAACAGTTTTGGCAAAACAGGTTCAGAATTCTTGATGAAGCTGTTCCTTGGAGTCAAAGGGAGTGTGATGCCATTGCCACTCAAGGTTCTCCTTTGTAATCTCTAGCAGATAATCTATAAATCCCAGTGACCTACAAGAGGAAGACAAGGACTGCAGGTGCTTAGGCACCATGATATCATTAGCAATAATCAATTCATGGCTGTGTTTTCTCACTAATACATGGGTAGAGTACGAAATTATTGAGCAATACTAGATCTCTCTTTTATCGAACTCATTAGTCTTTGAAGAATTCATTAATCATTTAAGCTTAGAAGAAAAATGTAACCTAGGATTTGGCAGAACGATCAATGAGACTTACGTGTGAGAGTGTATGTGTTCAAACAAGGAGGTAAGGAGAATTGCAAGTTTTAGCATTGGATTTAGCATAGGATTTAAATAGACCCATCTGTATTTGGGGATGAGTGGGAGGTCATACACCGGGCTGCCAACATAGGTTCAGACAGGAAACAAATAACTCTGAAAATTGTGTGTGTGTGTGTGTGTGTGTGTGTGTAGTTCTGTAACAGTTTAAGGTTTTAATTCTTTTCCAGAAACCATAATCAACATAGTTAACTTTCCAGCCTCGGATCTAATTGGTCACCACATCCTGTCATGGCCACCACCAAATTATATCTTGTTTACTTCCTTCTTTTTATGCCTACTGCTGGAAACTTATTTCAAAGCCACCTGTATTTACATCTGAACTGTTGTAATACCTTGCTAACTGGCTTCTGTATTATTTTCCCCTGTTCATCACTTATATTGACTTCCTTATTTAAAAGCATTCCAGATCTCTTCATTGCCTACCCACGAAATCCAAACTTTTTAGCATGAATTTGAAACAATAATAATTATTATTATCATTTATTAAAAAACTTATATTGCTAGATGTAAAGCATGATTATCTCCAACTCCCAAACTGACCTTTGCAGATAGGGTATTGCTATGTCTTGCTTTGCAGCAGAAGACCTTGATATACAGAAAGGTTAAATATCTTTCCGAGTTCAAGGAGCTGGTGTAAGAGACAGAACTAAAATTCAAAACCTGTGCTGTGACTGCGGAGCTCAGGCATTTTCCATTACACCATGGTTCTGTTTAAACCTGACCCATTTCACCTTTATAGATTCAGCAACTACCAGTCTCACCACCTCGTACATCTTATACATAGTTAGCTTTACCCATTCACCATGATTTAAATCTCTTATACTTTTTCCCATCCTCACCCTGTTGGTCATGCCCTTCCTGCTGTTCTTTCCTTGGTCTTTAGTCATTTTCATTTAGATAGCATCTACTAATCTCTCCAGGTTCTATGCAAATGTCTCTTCTTCTCTGAAGTCTCTTTTAACCTACTGAGTTTGCCCCTTACCCATGCAATATTTCCAGAGCCTGTGATACATACTTCTATTGCTGCACCAATCCCATTTTTGTAGTTATTTGTGTATCCATAAGTTACCATGACTGCTTGAAAATAGAGCACTTTTCTTCTTACTTTGTTGTTTATGACACAGTGATTGTCCCAGCAAACATGCTCATACATATTGAATGAGTGAATTCTCTACCCATCTCAAACCAGTACATTTTGGCAATGGCACACACCATTAGTTTTTGTAAGTAACTTTTGAAAATTAAGCCAATAGTATCTTCATGTTAATTAATAGTGCAATTTTGCATGCGTTGGAATAGTTGAGAATTGGTTATTCTTAAGATTTATTTCCTGCCCAAACACCACAGCTCCATATTTCACAATTTTCCAATATGACGTATCATCTTGGCTGTAAAGAATACCTTAATTTTGGCCTTAGGTAGGACAGATATGTTTGATTGAACTTTCTCTGACTGATTAGGTTAATTTGTCGTCTGGACTCATGGTTCTTCTTTAGTTCTCTTCTATTCTACACTTATGATAACTCTGTGTTTGGATATTTCTTTGTTTATTACAGATATTAAACTTGTTAATTTAATGATTATCTGTAATTTTTCAGAGCCCATCAACCCAGGCGTCTTTCCACATACTGATGTAGTAACTATGAGTACTTTTAAAGCTCTTGTATATAAAACATAGCTCTGTTATGGTTAACCTCTGCTTCATTCATTTAAAACCTATTTTGTGTATTCACTATTTGCAAACTATTTAAGATAAACCAAGTACTTTCCCTGTTCTTGAGAAACTCATAGTGTATCCTTTGGTTTGTGATCTAGCCTGGACTCAATTACAACATTAATTTTGAAAAGTTAAAGGAGACCTCTTTGGAGATTATCCGTTTGTTTTAGTTGTGCTATTAACGAGTTTAATCATATAATTTTGCTCAAACAAATTTCTTAAGGGTCTACTATGGGCCTGCATAGGGGGCGAAGGGCTCAGAATAAATTGATGTAGTGGTTACAGATGCTGGCACTGGAATAAAATTTGGCTGTGACTCCTGGCTTCTCCCATACTTGTTGTGTGATGCCCTTCAACTTGCAGTAACCATCCGAGTTTTCTTTTTGACATATGTAAAATGTAAATAATAGTATTTCCCTTATAGGTATTCAGGGACAATTAAATGAGATAATGAAAATAAGCATAGAACATTATATGACCTTTGATAAATGTCCAATTTTTGTTGTTTAATTATTAAGTTTTCAATAAATATTTGCCAAATAAAAAATTAAGGAAAATAAACACTGAAGTTATTGTCATGACTTTCATGTATATCTCCATTCTTGAACTTTTGACAGAGTTATAAAAATTGAACTCTGAGTTTTGGCTAAAGAAATCTCTATTAATCTGATATGCATAAATCTTGAATTAAGGTTTCCTTTAGTACTGTTACTATTCCTACTGATAATATGTTTTATAGCATTTATATTTTAATATATATATTTCCCATTACCTCCTAAAATCCTTAGAGCAATCCCTGTGAGGGCTGGTATTATTTTCCTTTATAGATGAATAGACTAACACGTGCTGGGATTAAGAGTCTTGATCTATGCCATTTGGCTCATAAGTGGCCAGCTCAGTCCTGGAACTCCCAGATGTCCTACTCCTGTACTTCTTGTCTCTCTTCCCTAAATTTTGGATAGTTGAGAAGTGGACAATTATCATCTTCTGGAATCTTCTGTATGTAGTGTAATATAGATACAGTGTATTTATATAGAGCGGAATATAAGGAGATGGAGGTACTGGCCTAAGGGTATGTATAGATGTAAATGGTATGTGTATACACATTTTAAATGCATGCTAAGTGGAACATGGAAGTTTTTCACATTGACTCAAAGTGTGGTTTTTTTGAAGATAATCAATTGTAAATGTCAACTTCACTTGCATTCAGGTAAATTATTGTGTCCCTACTCCTAACATTTTTAATACAGATCATCTGGCCAATGCTTATCTCTTCAGACTCATACCCTGTCATTTGTTCTTTTTTTTTTAAAATCGCCATATGATTCAGCTGTATAGAAGTATTGTGGTGAATACTTGTTTCATACTTCTTTCTTATTATATTCCCTCTATCAGTGTTCTCCCTGCTCCTTCTGCAACTCTTGTTCATCCTGGGAAATGCTGGATTATCTTTGAAGATAGCAAATGCTTGCCCCCTCTGTGATACCATCTTTTAGCTCTGTAGATTGAACATTTTCTGGCACTTACAACAATTTAACTATCCTATCACATTAAACAACATTGCTCTAAGTCATTCTGGGATTCTTTAGCTCTAGTACAAAACCTGGTACAAATGTAGAAACAATTAATACTGGAATTGGGCTAAAAAACTAGGATACATGTTTCTTTGGGAATTTGCTGAAGGAAAATTAGAAGTAAAAAATTGAGCAACTTTCTAATTGTTTTCTTTCAACTCCAAGTGTTCATTCAATCAACACATGTTCATGAACACCTATGAAGTCTCTTCTGCTAACCAGGGATCCAGCAGTAAATAGAACATATAACAATCTTACCCTCATGGAAAATGTTTTCTAATGTAAAGAGATATGCAGTAAGTAACATAAATATATAAAATATCTTACGTGGTGATAGATGTTTTAGAGAAAGATAAAGCAGGAAGGTAGAATATACAATACCGAGAGGAACTTGCAGTTTTAAATAGGATGGACAGGGAAGACTCTGCTGATTAGGTAATATTTGCAAAAGAGGGGAAGGAGATAAGGGATTGAGGTATTAGGATATCTCAGGGAAGAGCATCCCAAATGTAATATCAAATGTAAACAACAAGAGAAATGAACATGTATGTCATGTTCAAAGAAGAGTTCAGAGGTCAGAGTGGCCGCAGCACAGTAAAGAATGGAGGAGAAAAAGAAGACAAGTTCATAAAAATCATGTAATGTCTTGTAAGTTAAGAGATTGATAGTTAATATGAGTAAAATGGGATGTGAATGGGAGGTTTTGAAAAAGGCATAATGTCATCTAACTTAATATTTTGAAAGAATAACTCTGGCTTCTATATTGAGAATCAAATGAGAGAGGGTTGGCACGGCAGATTGAGGATAGGAACAAAGGAAAGGATAGGGAGACCAGTTATGAATCCATTGAAATAGTTTAGGCCAGAAATGATGATGACTTGGTTTATGGTGGTAGCAGTAGAGATAATGACAGGTGGTGGGTTTTGAATATTTTTTGAAGATAAAGACGAGAATTTCCTAAGAGGATATATATATATGTTACATATGAATCCAAGATTTTGGTTTAACCTTTTGAGAGGATAGAGTTGTCATTTACTGAGATGGGAAAACTGCAGAAGGAACAGATATGAGAGAAGGTCAGGAATT
>NW_016811579.1:0-756 GCF_001698545.2 Rhinopithecus bieti | reverse complement strand
CGTCTTCACATAGAAACCGAAGAGAAGGTTTCTGAGGAGCGGCTTTGTGATGTGTGCATGAAACCTGCAGACAAACTTTCTGAGCAACTGCTTTGCGGTGTGTGTATTCGTCTCATAGAGTTAAACCATTCTTTGTAATGAAAAGTTTGAAATCACTGTTTCTGTGGAATCTGAGAAAGGACATTAGGAAACACTCTTTAGAATATCCTGAAAAGAAATAACCTCAGAGAGAAACCAGAAGGAAGCTTGCTGTGAAACTGCTCTGTGTCACGTGAATTCCACTCACACAGTTAAGCTTCTCTTTTCATTGAGCTGTATCATAACACTGTTTTGTTTAGTCTGCGAAGGGATGTTCTGGAGGGATTTGAGGCTTACGGAGAGAAAGGAAACGTCTCCAGATAGAAACTGGTGAGAAGCTTTCTGGGGAGCTGCTTTGTGACGTGTGCATTCCACTCACAGAAATATACGTTTCTTCTAGAGGATTCCAGAATCCATTTTGGAGAAAAAGCTACCAAGAGATATTCGGGAGTATAGCGAAGACTATGGTGAAAAAGGAATTATCCTCAGACAAAAACTGGAAAGAAGATTTCTGTGAAACTTCTTTGTGTTAGATATATTTATTCATTTGCACAGTTAAAACTTTAATTATATTATACAGTTTTGAAACTCCGTCATGCACAAATCTGCAAAGGGATGTTCGGGAGCACATTCAGGCCAACGGTGAAAGAGGAGATATCTTCAGATAAAAACTGGATA
>NW_016811578.1:0-1063 GCF_001698545.2 Rhinopithecus bieti | reverse complement strand
AACTCTGTGAGTGGAATGAACACGTCACAAAGCAGCTCCTCAGAAATCTTCTCTCCAGTATCTATCTAAAGATATTTCCGTTTTCACCCTAAGCCTCAAACGCTCCCAAGTATCCCTTAGCTGACTGACCTAAAACAGTCTTAGAATACTGCTCAATGAAACCAGAAGCTTAACTCTGCAAGTGGAATTTATGTGACATAGAGCAGTTTCTCAGAAGATTCCTTCAGGTTTTTATCAGAGGGTATTTGTTTTTCAGCATAATCTTAAGAGCGTTCCAAAATGTCCTTTCTCAGCTTCCACAGAAACAGTGATTTTGAACTGCTCAATCCTAAGAATGATTTAACTCTATGAGATGAATACACACATCACAAGGCAGTTGCTCTGAAGGCTTCTCTCCAGTTTTCATCAGAAGATGTTTCCTTTCTCACCACAAACCTCTGTGCACCACTTAATATCCCTTCAAAGATTCCTCAAAGACAGAGATTCCAAACAGGGCAATGTAGTGTAACCTTTCACTCTCTGAAATGAATGCAAACGTCAGAGAGCACTTTCTTGGAAAACTTCTTTCTGGGTTTTATTATAGGATATTTCACTTTTTGCCATAGTCTTCAATGCACTGCAAAATATAATTTTTTCAGTTTTACAGGAACAATGTTCAATCACTGTTTTAGGAGAAAAGAGGTATATCTCTCTGAGTGGAATGCAAACATCAGAAAGCAGTTCCTCAGAAAGCTTCTCTCCAGTTTTTATTTGAAGATATTTGCGACTTTCCCAGAGGGCTGAAAGTGTTCCCGAATGTCCCTTCGAGAATCCGACTATGACACAGTTTCAAAACTGCATAATAGATAGCAAGTTTTATCTATGTGAGATGAATAGACATATTTATCACAAAGTAGTTTCACAGAAAGGTTCTTTCCAGTTTTTGTCTGAGGATATTTCCTTTTCCATCATAGCTGTCCATATACTCCTGAATGTCCCCCGTTGCTTTTATCCAAGCGGGATTTCCCAATTCTCTATGAGAAGAAAGTATAACTCTGTGATGGAATGCACACGTCACAATGCA
>NW_016811577.1:0-963 GCF_001698545.2 Rhinopithecus bieti | reverse complement strand
CTCTGTGAGATGAATTCACACATCACCAATATTTTTCTAACAAAGCTTCTTTCTAGTTTTCATCTGAGGATATTGACTTTGTCACCGCAAGCTTCATTGCGTTCAGAAGTATCCCATTGTAGATTTCCAGAAAACTGGATTAGCAAACTGAACACTGAAGAGAAAGGTGTAACTCTGTTAGCTGAATTCACACATAGAAATGCAGTTTCTCAGAAGGCTTCTTTCCAGTTTTGATCTGAGGATATTTCCTTTTTCACCATTGCCTTCAAAGAGCTCCTAAATATCACTTTGCAGAACACAAGGCAACAGAGTTAGCAAACTGATCCAAGATGGGAAGGGTGGAACTCTGTGTGATGAAGTCACACATCAGAAAGCAATCTCTCAGTAAGTTTCTCTCTAGTTATTGTCTGATGATATTTCTTTTTTCACCATGGGCCCGTATGGGCTCCGAAATCTCACTTTGCAGAATCCACGAAAAGAGTGTTACCAAACTGCTTCCTGAGAACTGAGGTGTAACACTTTGAGAGGAATTCACAGATCACAAAAAAGTTTCTCAGAAATCTTCTTTGACGTTTTGAACTGATGATATTTCCTTTTTAAGCGTTGGCCTCAATGCGATCCAAAGAAGTGTTCTCTGGTACCTCAAAAACAGTGATAATTTCATGCTTCATGAAACATAAGGGTCACTCTGTGAGATGAATTCACAAATCTCCAGGAATTTTCTAACACAGCTTCTTTGTAGTTTTCATCTGAGGATATTTCCTTTGTCACTGCAAGCATTGCATTCACAAGTATCCCATTGCAGATTTCCAGAAAACTGTGTTAGCAAACTGAACACTGAAGAGAAACGTGTAACTCTGTGAATTGCATTCACACATCGAAATGCAGTTTCACAAAAGGCTTGTTTCCGGTTTTGATCTGAGGATATTTCCTTTTTCACCATAGCCCTCAATGAGCTCCCAA
>NW_016811576.1:0-2459 GCF_001698545.2 Rhinopithecus bieti | reverse complement strand
CACAGAAAATCTGAATAAAATTTTAAAATAACTAGAAGCATAAGAACAAATAAATTTTTATTTGAATTAACTACACTCACTTTTTTCATTTATATGATAGGAACTGATCATTTGTCTTAAGGAAAAGGATCTTAAAAATATGGATTAGACACCAGACTAACCTATAACATATTACAATCAGCTTTCTTTTTTTGTGTGTAACAGAGTCTCACTCTGTTGCCCAGGCTGGAGTGCAGTGGCGCGATCTTGGCTCACTGCAACCTCCGCCTCCCAGGTTCAAGCAATTCTCCTGCCTCATCCTCCCAAGTAGCTGGGATTACAGGCAACAGCCACCATGCCCAGCTAATTTTTGTATTTTTAGTAGACACAGGGTTTCACCATGATAGCCAGGCTGGTCTCAAACTCCTGACCTCAAGTGATCCTCCTGCCTTGGCCTCCCAAAGTGCTGGGATTACAGGAATGAGCCACCATGCCCAGCCTAAAATCTTCTTTCCAATGTTAGTTAACTAATGGAATAGTAACATAACATTAGCTTCTGACAGCAGGGTACAGTGGCTCAAGCCTGTAATCCTGGCACTTTAGGAGGCCAAGGTGGGCAGATCTCTTAAGCCCAGGAGTTTAGGACTAGCCTGAGTAACATAGGGAGAACCAGTCTCTACAAAATAAAAAATTAGCTGGGTGTGGTGGCACAAGCCTGTAGTCCCAGCTACTCGTGAGGCTGAAACAGAATCACTGGAGCCCAGGAGGCAGAGGTTGCAGAGAGCCGAGATCACGCCACTGCTCTCCAGCCTGGGCAATAGAGCAAGATCCTGTGTCAAAAAAAAAAAAAAAAAACTCAGCTTACAGTTAACATTCCCATTCTAATTTAATATTTAAAAACTCATATATACTACAAATACAGGGCTCACTGCCTCAAACCCCTAAAAGAGGAAGAATTCATTAAAATATAACTGGCTTGACTTTCTAAAAAGAGTGACACAATTACAAAACAAAAAATTTTAAATTCAATTTTTAAAGTTTTGAATTTATTTAGGGGCCAATTTGAGACTATAGTGGAAACCAGGCTAATAGTATTTTAAAAAGCACCTTTAACTGAATTTTAACTGCACATGTAACATGTGTTTATGGTTAATTTAAATATAGTTTAATAATACATGCTTTGTTCAAATAAAGAACATTTTTCCAATAATTCAGAAAGGTCATGAAGTCCCCCCCATCTTCCCTCACTCCCTTATCCTTTGTCTCACAGGTAACCATTATGAACATTTCTTATGTATCCCTCCAAAAACTTTATATGCAGATACAGGTTTGTGGACATACATCTTTAATAAGGAACATATACTTAAACTAAATCATTTTAAAACCTTTTTCAACTTAATAAATCTTAGACATGTTTCCATAGCAATGGATCTGCCTTTTAAAAGTATTACATTCTTAAAAACCGTCCCATTAATATGTTTTGTTTGTTTGTTTGTTTTTGAGAGGAGTCTTGCTCTGTCGCCCAGGCTGGAGTGGCACCATCTTGGCTCATTGCAACCTCCGCCTAACGGGTTCAAGCGATTCTCCTGCCTCAGCCTCCCCAGTAGCTGGGATTACTGGGATTACAGGCACCCACCAACATGCCTGGCTAATTTTTGCATTTTTAGTAGACACGGGGTTTCACCATGTTGGCCAGGCTGGTTTTGAACTCCTGACCTCAGGTGATCTGCCCGCCTCGACCTCCCAAAGTGCTGAGATTAAAGGCATGAGCCACCGCATCTGGCCTCACTGTATGTTAACACTCTTTTTACTCTAGTCCATTTTTAACGCAGTTCAGATGAAGCTAACATAATTATTGCTTGTAAAATTCTGTAACAAATCTAATCATAGGCAGTATTATGGCAGTAAATACCAGCTCTTTTCCCCCTCAACAATTCAGATTCCAAAGTGTTTTGTTCAAGTAAAATGTACTTTAATTCATATATCATATGTATGGGAGGGAGAAGAGAAAAGTCACAAAATGTTGCAACATCAAAATGGTTAGAAATCACTAAAGAAGTCATCCAGAATAAGTAGTATTTCCATCTTCTAATTTGCTGACTTTGCTACCCGAAATACATTTTTTTAAAATCTGGCAAGACAGAGGTTTGAATGAAACAATTTTTTTTTTAATTGAGACGGAGTTTCACTCTTATCGCCCAGGCTGGAGTGCAGTGGCGCAATCTCGGCTCACTGCCGCTTCCTGGCTTCAAGCGATTCTCCTGCCTCAGCCTCCCAAGTAGCTGGGATTACAGGCATGCGCCACCACGCCCGGCTAGTTTTTGTAATTTTAGTAGACCGGGGTTTCACCACGTTGCCGAGGCTGGTCTCGAACTCCTAACATCAGGTGATCCGCCCGCCTGGGCCTCCCAAAGTGATGGGATTACAGAAACAATTTTCAAATAGTTTATAAATCAGTGCAGCCGGGCGCGGTGTCTAAA
>NW_016811575.1:0-3211 GCF_001698545.2 Rhinopithecus bieti | reverse complement strand
AAAGCCCGTATTCATAGCATTTGCAGAATTCTGTGGTGTGAATATTCCTACCATGGCCTAAGCCAGTGATGAAATTTTACTAAAAGCCAGGTTTTGGAGGAGCTGGGAAGAAATGCACACAGTTGACTCTCCAGAACTGGGGCAGGCAGCTCCAGCACTGCCTTCATGTCTTGTGTTTGTCTCTTTCCTTCCACTTCAACACCCAATCCAGACCTTTATTACTTCTTGCATAAAACACTATAATAGTAGAATGTCATAATTTCCTTGCCTTCTCTATTTCTCAGTGCTCACTCACTGCTTTTATTAGTCAATCAATAAAAATGACGCTGAGGCCCTGTGAGCAATCTCCTTTGCACATTTAAAAAAATTAATTATAATGGGTATATAATAGGTGTATATATTTGTTGGGTACATGAGATGTTTTGATACAGGCATCCAATGTATAATAATCATATCAGGGTAATTGGGGTATCTGCCCCCTCAAGCATTTATTATTTCTTTGTGTTAGGAACCTTCTAATTCCACCGTTTTAGTTATTTTGAAGTATACAATAAATTATTGTTGATTATAGTCGCCCTGTCATGTTATCAAATATTAAATCTTTTTCATTCTATCTAACTATATTTTTGTACCCACTAACCATTACCACTTTTCCCCCCTTTCCTGCTACCCTTACCAGCTTTTGGTAACCATTCTTCTACTCTCTATCTCCATGAATTCAATTGTTTGAATCTTTAGCTCCCACATACAAGTAAGAACATTTGAAGTTCGTCTTTCTGTACCTGGCTTATCTTACTTAACATAATGTCCTCAAGTTCCATCCATGTCGTTGCAGATGACAAGATTTCCTTCTTTTTTATGGCTGAATAGTGCTCCATTGTGTATATGCATCACATTTTTTTTTTAACCCTGGGATAAGCACTCTAGATACATAGAAACATAATATATGGCCACTGCCTGTACACTGCTTACATTTTAGGTGGAGAAAAAACCCATGTATTTTGGAAATTCAAGGTTGCAGAAGACAAATATCAAAGGAGTGGTTCCAAAATAAGTTGCTCTAGGATTTCAGAGGAGGAAAGTGTGAGGTTGGTATGTTAATATTAAAAAAAAAAAAAAAAAAAAAACCCTTGGGGAAGGGGGTTCTTTTTGGAGGTAGAGGTCTAGTAAATAACTGCCAGCTTCTGATCCACTTCTTGTTCTTGGAGATGTCCCTGCATTATGAATAGGAAGTGGGACCTACTTCCCAGGTACCGGCTGAAAATACCAGACACTTAATTTCCCAGCAGACCCTGCAGCTAGGATATGAACAGGTGACCTTGGCTCAACCAATCAGGTGCATCTGTTCGCAACAACATGGATGGAATTTGAGGACATTATGTTAAGTAAGATAAGCCAGGCACAGAAAGTCGAACTTCAAATGTTCTTATTTGTATGTGGGAGCTAAAGAGTTTAAACCCAGAGCAAGTACACAATAGCAGGCACTACTTAGACTACATTTTGTAGATGAGCAGGTGACCTTGGCTCAATCAGGTGCATCTGTTCCAGAGTTTAAATCCAGAGCAAGGGCACAATAACAGGCACTACTTAGACTACATTTTCTAGTTGAGCAGCAGTTGAAACAGCAGCAGCAACCCCACTGGTGTGAGCTCTGAATCCATTTTCTTTTTTTTTTTTTTTAGACAGGGTCTCGCTCTGTTGCCAGGCTGGAGTGCAGTGGCATGATCTTGGCTCACTGCAACCTTTACCTCCCAGGTTCCAGTGGCATGATCTTGGCTCACTGCAACCTTTACCTCCTAGGTTCAAGTGATTCTCCTGCCTCAGCCTCCTGAGTAGCTGGGACTTGTACAGGCACGTGCCACCACACCCAGCTAATTTTTTTTGTATTTTTAGTAGAAACAGGATTTCACCATGTTAGCCAGGCTGGTCTCAAACTCCTGACCTCAGGTGATCCACCCACCTCGGCCTCCCAAAGTGCTGGGATTATAGGCGTGAGCCGCTGCACCTGGCCTGAATCCAGTTTCTAACAGTATACTCAGTACTCTCACTGGACCTATGGAATATGATGTGACTGTGGCCATGACTCCCACACAATCTCCACTTTCCTGTCCTGGCTTATCCAACCTTCCTTGTTATTCCACTGTGTCACTAGATTGTGACGCTATGCTTAAGCCAGCCAGAGCTAGCTAGTCTCTATTGCTTCCAACTTGGAATTCTGACTGATATTTGGGAGCAGAGAGGCTGTGTGGGCAAAACGAGCAAAGAAGTAGTCAGGAGTCATGCCACCTAATTGTTCTAAATATTTCCAAAGCTAAATATATGGTCAAAGGTAAAGTCTAACTTCTGTAGTCTACCGTTCTGATTCCCTTTTAATTGCACCCATCTGATCTGCTCTTCAGTCTTTTCCTCCTGAATGCTACCTTGTTATCATGTTTCCACTTAACCTAGTTACATGTTATCTGTTTCCTGAGGCCTAGCTCAAACGTTTTATTTGTCAAATCTTCCTACACTACCCTGACCCATTAAAGTATTTCTCTACTCTGTACATTCAGAGAAGTTAGTGGCATCCCCAAGTATTTACAATGAATAGTTAGATGTGCTGCATGATGATTTGATGGATCGTCTAGCACACACTCATTTTGTACCTCTTCCACTGTGGGTGGAAAATACTTCCTCCCTGTTTGACGCTGTTCTCGGCCTTGTGACTCGCCTTGACCAGTGGAATGTGAGCAGAAGGCTAAGTGTGCATTTTCAGTTTAGCTTGCTTCTTGCGCTCCAGTAATACACCATGCTAGTCATGCCCTAGCTGCTGGGAAAGCAGACCTGAACCCAGCCTGTAGCCTGGAACCAAACCTAAAGCTGACCAGCAGAACTCTGAGTGAAAAAACTGCTTACTGTTTTATGTCATTAAGATTTAGAGAGCCAGGCATAGTGGTTCACGCCTGTAATCACAGCACTTTGGGAGGCTGAGGTGGGTGGATCACCTGAGGTCAGGAGTTCGAGACCAGCCTGGCCAACATGGTGAAACCCCATCTCTACTAAAAATACAAAAATTAGCCGAGTGTGGTGGTGGGCACCTGTAATCCCAGCTACTCAGGAGGCTGAGGCAGGAGAATCGCTTGAACCCAGGAGGCGGAGGTTGCAGTGAGCCAAGATCACGCTATTGTACTCCATCCTGGGCTACAAGAGCACGACTCCATCTCAAAAAAAA
>NW_016811574.1:280064-283336 GCF_001698545.2 Rhinopithecus bieti | reverse complement strand
TTTATGTGGGCCAAAAATATGGAAAACTAAACAGCGTATTTTTAAACAAATGTGACAAAACAGTTTTTTAAAGGAAAGAGGCCATCTGGTGACTTTTACTTCTGGGAAGGAAGCTTAGAGAATTACTAAGCATCCTGCTGAGGACAATTAAAAGAGTTAGATGAACTTCAAAAAATAAATCGCTAAGTGCATAAAATAGCTAACAAGAGAGTAAGAAATTACCAGATAAAGATGTGTGGGGTGGGTTTGCAAAATCAAGAGAAGTAAGCTTGGTACCAAAGTGATTATTTTCCCTCAGGGTATTGTTTCATGTAAAGAAACAGCTGTGAAACTAAGTTGTAGTTTTTAACTGGCCTTATGGGAATATTGGGAGGCACATAAGAAAATAAGACCAAAAAAATGAGAACCAGTAAAACAGACCATGAAAATCTGTTGAACTTATCAGGGTATAAAATAAGTACATTTCCTTCAATACATTAAAATAAAGGCTTAAAATATATTCAGTGAATAACCATAAAGATGACATAGTAGATATAAAAACAACAAAAAAAGAATTACTAGAACACAAAATAAAATAATTAAAATCAATAATTCAGTATATGTGGTTAACATCAGATTAACACAACTGAAGAGAGAATTAGTGAACTGGAAGCAAGTCAGTGAACATTTATAAATGTTCATTTTGTAAATTATATGAACATTTTATAAATTATAAAATGACTACTGATGAACCAGAAAATACATCAGAAAAATACTTAGAATAAAGCACAGTTAAACAAAAGTACAAAATAGGATAAAAGTCATGGAGGATGCAATAAGAAGATAGAATATATAGTTAATATCAGAATAAGTGAGAATTAAAGGAGAAAAGGCAGTATTTGAATAGATAATGGCTGAAAAATATTGTAAAACTGATGAAAGATACTATTCCACAGATTCAAGTAACCCAACAAATCTCTATCAATGTTAAGTACATATGTGCATGTATACACACACACTCTCACTAGACACATAGTGAAACAGAATAAAAAGCAGAAAGAAACATTAAAAATAATCTAATAAAAATAAGGTAACCCTCAAAAGGGAGACAGACTAAGTCACAATGGAATTCAGGAGAAAGTAGAATGACTTGTTCAATTTGCTTTTCAAAAAAGTAAAATAAATCCTATATGTATATCCACGTAAAACATTTTCCCAAAACTAACGTAAAGGAAATGAAACAAAATGAAGCTAAAACTGGAATTTGCCATTAGCAGACCCAGTCTAAAAGAAATTCTAAAGGTTCAGATTTACCAATAAATAAATCTCTGAAAGGCAGAGATTTATGAAGAGCTGAAAATTAAAGAAATTTAAAGTAATGTCTGATCTTAAAATGAACAGAATCAAAATATAAAAATAGTCAAAAGATAGCAATATCAAAGTATTTTAGGGTTTTTAAATTGGGAGGGGGTAAAGGTATCAATTAACGTAATATTTTTAAAACAAGGGAGAAATAAACACAGCATTTAGAATAGTGGTTACCTCTGACAAGGCAGAATAAATATCTAAAATATAGTCTACAAATAAAAGAAGTATATTACATTCTAGTTCTTAAGTTGGATGGTGGGTTCTTGGGTACTTACTTTATTATCATACTTAATTTTTACACAAAGTACATACATGTTATGTATTAATACATGCTTATATTTAAAATAAATTAACTATAATATTGGATAAAAATGGAAATAATATTTAATGAAACAGTAGTCTAGAACAGTGGTCTGCAAGCTTTTTTTCACCAGGGACCAGTTTTGAGGAAGACAATTTTCTACAGACAGTCTTGTTGGGGAGGGGTGGTTTCGGGATGAAACTGTTTCACCTCAGATGATCAGGCATTAGTTAGATTCTCATAAGGATGGTGCAACCTAGATCCCTTATATGCACAGTTTACAGTAGGGTTTGCTCTCCTATGATAATCTAATGCTTCCACTGATCTGACAGAAGGTAGAACTCAAGTGGTAATGCTCACCCATCTGCTGCTCACCTCCTGTTGTGTTACCCGGTTCCTACCAGGCCATGGTTGACAGCCCAGGAATTGGGGACCCCTGGTCTAGAATACAAAAAGGAATGAAGAAAAAATTGATAATTTTGTCAGCAAAATATTTAAATTATTTGTATAATACTTATAATTCAAGCTAACTCGTATTTTGATGATTTTATGTGTTATCAATTCAATTTGATCCATTATTATTTCTCCAATAGATTGTATTCTCCTTTGCCTAATAATAACATACATCACAATATTTTTTCCTATTCCTTTCAGGACATAACACAATTCTGGGAAGGCATTACATATTATACTTGTATGACTCAGGATTTATTCACCAATACTAAAAAATCAGCAAACATATGTCCTACTTTAGATTGAATGGATGCATTAGTATAAATGTGTTCTCATTTGTGAGTAGACATGCTCATGCCACACAGATATACTTTCATCATTTTCATAAATAAATGTGGACTGGTGGATTTTATATCATGATTATGTCAAATGTTCAAGAGCCATTATAAGCAAACTAATTTTACTCTTACTGTTTATTATTGTTATTTTAGGGCTTGCTTTTTCATACTTTTCATCTCATTTGAAAATATATAAAATATAGGTTTAAAAATGCATATCATATGTATACACACACAAAGTCATAAACTCTATAAGAGTATGTGTATATGTGTATTAGTTGATATTAATGGTTTATTATAGTATGTAGCAATTAATGGCTGTGAATATTAAAATAATGAGTTTCTAGGTTTTCAGGAAAGCCTTTATATACCACTTTGTTCATCATCCTAGGAAGAATCATCATACTCTTACAGTTCATTTTAACATTTCATTGGAGTATGCCAATATTTTATGTGTTGGCAGTCACTCATCTTGGAATGTCAATAATTTTGAATACAGCAGAACGTACAAAGACATTTGAAAGCCTTACTATTTTAAAGAAATTAATTCACTAATAGGCTTTTAAACACATACCATTTGGATAATAACACTACACGTTCTCAGGTAGAGTCTGTTTACTCAGAGTTTAACTTTCATTTTAACATATTTGGATATTTTGTTTTCCAGAGAGGAGAACATTAAAAGTCAAAAGTTATAATGTTTGAGAGAATAAAGGAGTTATTAGGGATGCAGTCATAGCACTTCTCTGAAATAACTGATGGTCTAATAGAGGGAAAACAGAGTGAGAAAGTCTTTAATAATTCACTTTGAAATGATGAATATTTAAAATGAA
>NW_016811574.1:263741-277335 GCF_001698545.2 Rhinopithecus bieti | reverse complement strand
AAGATCCTGCCACTGCACTCCAGCTGGGCAACATAACAAGATTCTATCTCAAAAAAAGAAAAGAAAGAAAGAAAAAAGATAGTGACAGTAAAAGCTATAACATAGACAATTGAGAGAAAAATCATTGAATCCATGTTAGTATTCAAAAAGAGGGAACAGAGGAGTGAAAGTTTTTTTTTTATGAAAGAATGACAGCCAAAATAGATGGAATAAAACAATTAGAAAATGACAATTATAGATGAGCAAAGTGATAACTGATTTAGGTAGGGAACGTTAATGGATGCTAAAGCCATTGGGTAAAAGTTTTGGGGGATCTGAACTTTCCACTCTGTTGAAAACTATCACCCTGGGCCAAGATGGCTGATTAGAAGCAGCTGCAGTCCGTGGCTCTCATAAAGAAGGAAAATGGCAAGTAAATTCTACACCTTAATTGAGGTATCCAGATGCTTGCATTTGGACTAACTAGGTGGTTGGCACAACCTATGGAGAGCGAGGAAAAGCAGGGTGGGGCAATGGCCTGCCCAAGAATGGTAAGGAGCATGGGGAACCCCCACCCCCAGCCACTGGAGGTGATGAGTGATTTTGCGACCCTGCCCAGGAAACCATGCTTTTCCCACAGATCTTTGCAACCCATGGATCAGGCGATCCTCTCATGAGCCCATGCCACCAGGGCCTTGGATCCAAAGCAGAGTTGTGTGGACTCTTGGCAGCCACTCAGGCAGGCATGGAGACACAGGAGTTTTTGCATACTCCTGCGCAGGAATTCCAGTGAGACAGGAGAGCTGACCATGCCCCTGGGAAGGGGGCTGAAGCCAGGGAGCCAAGCAGCATTGCTCAGCAGACTCCACTCACACAGCACCTCAGAGGTTAAGACCCACTGGCTTGGAATTCCAGCTGGCCAGTGGCAGCAGGCTGAAGACTGCCCCAGAGATGACTGAGTTCCCATTGGGGAGGGGCAGCCACCGTCACTGCAGCTCCAGTGGGCCGTTCTCCTCCGCCAGCTCCTGGGAGTCTGGGTGGTCTGGACCTGGAGGAATTCCCCACAGTGTAGCACAGCTGCTGTGGCAGATGGTGGCCAGACTGTTCCTTTAAGTGGGAGCCTGATCCATCCCTCCTCACCAGGTGGGGCCTCCCTGCAGAAATTTCAGCAACTCCAGTCAGGGTTTTATGGAACTCTCATCTCACTGGGATGGAGCCCCTGGGCAAAGGGGCAGCCGTGGTCTCTGTGATTCAGCTGACTTAGTCTTTTCTGCCTGCTGGCTCTGGAGAGTCCAAGTGGTCTGGACAAGGGGGGTCCCCCAACCAGTGCAGTGTACTTGCTCCACCAAGGGGCGGCCAGACTGCTTTTTAAAGCAGGTTCCTGATCCCGTTCCTCCTGACTGGGTAAGACTTCACCCAAAAGGGGTCTCCAGATACCTTCTACAGTAGTGTTCAGGCTGCCATCAGGTCGGTGCCCCTCTGGGATGGAGCTCCCAGAGGAAGGAGCAGGCTGCCATCTCTGGTGTTTTGCACCCTTCCCTGGTGATACCGCTAGATGTGGGAGGGACCCAGGCAATTAAGATCTGGAGTGGACCCCTGCAAACTGCAGCAGCCCTACAGAACAGGGGTCTGACTGTTCAAATAGAAAGCAACAACAACATCAACAAAAAAGACCCCTACAAAAACTCTGTTTAAAGATCAGCAACCTCAAAGATACAAAGTAGATAAGCCCACAAAGATGAAAAAGAATCAATGCAAAACGCTGAAAACTCAAAAAGCCAGAGTGCCTCACCTCCTCCAAATGACTGCAACACCTCTCCAGCAAGGGCACAGAACTGGGCTGAGGCTGAGATGACTGAATGGACAGAAGTAGGCTTCTGAAGGTGGGTAATAACACACTTAACTGAGCTAATGGAGTATGTTGTAACCCAATGCCAAGAGGCGAAGCATCATGGTAAAACAGCACAGGAACTGATAGCCAGTTTAGAGAGGAACATAACTGACCTGACAAGCTGAAAAACATGAGAATTTCACAATGCAATCACAAGTATCAATAGCAGGATAGACCAAGTGAAGGAAAGAATCTCAGTTTGAAGACTATCCTTCTGAAATAGACAAGAATAGAGAGTGAGAAAACAGAAAAGGAATGAACAAAACCTCTGAGAAATACGGGATTATATAAAAAGACCAAGCCTATGACTAATTAGGGTACCTGAAAGAGGTGGGGAGAATAGAACCAAGTTGGAAAACATACTTCAGGATATCATCCAGGAGAACTTCCCCAACCTACAGAATGGGAGAAAATTTTTGTAATCTGTCCGTCTGAGAAAGGTCTAATATCTAGAGTCTACAAGGAAGTTAAATTTACAAGAACTCATTAAAAAGTGGGTGAAGGATATCACCAGACACTTCTCAAAAGAAGACATACATGTGTCCCAAAAACATATTAAAAAAAGAACAACTCACCATCACTGATAATTAGAGAAATGCAAATCAAAACTGCAGTGAGATACCATCTCACATCAGTCAGAATGGTGATTGTTAAAAAGTCAAGAAACAGCAGATGCTGGTGAGGTTACAGAGAAAAAGGAACAATTTTACCCTGCTGATGGGAGTGTAAATTAGTTCAAGTATTGTGGAAGACAGTGTGTCAAGTCCTCAAAGTTCTAGAAGCAAAAATACCATTTGACCCAGGAATTTCATTACTGGGTATATAACCAAAGGAATATAAATCATTCTATTATAAAGATACATGCATGCATATGTTCATTTTAGCGCTAGTCACAATAGCAAAGACATGAAATCAACCCAAATGTCCATCAATGATAGACTGGATAAAGAAAATGTGGTACATATACACCATGGAATATTATGCAGCCATAAAAAGAATGAGATCATGTCCTTTGCAGGGATGTGGATGGAGCTGAAAGCAATTATCCTCAGCAAACTAATGCAGGAACAGAAAACCAAACATCATATGTTCTCACTAAGTGGGAGCTGAAGGATGAGAAGACATGAGTGGGGAACAACACACTGGCGTCTGCTAGGGAGGACAGGAGAGGAAGAGTGTCAGGAAGAATAGGTAATGTATGCTGGGCTTATTACCTAAGGGATGGATTGATCTGTGAAGCAAACCACCATGGCACATAGTTTCCTATATAACAAACCTGCACATCCTGCACATGTACTCTGGAACTTAAAAGCTGAAGAAAAAAAAAAGAAACTGTCACCCCACTGACTATGTATAGCTACAAAAGTAAAAGGGTACCTTTTAAAAGGATATTGTGGAGAACCCCAATTTAACTAAATTGTCTGCAATAATGGGGTAAACTGATATTATTTGTCTCCTTGATGCGATGTGAAGGAAAGCATCTACCACCCCTGTAGAAATTTTACCAAACATGTTTAACCTGAATCTGATTATGTGGAAATAATTATACAAATCTGAATGGTAAGACATTCTATAAAACAATTGATCTAGATGCTTCCAAGATGTCAATATCGTGAAGGTGATACACTTCTGAATTAAATGACATTTTAGAAACATAAGTAAATGCAGTGCAGAATCATGGATGTGTAAAAAGGTATAAAGTCATTATTTGTAATATTGGATAAACTTAATATTGCTGCATACATAAATTTGTGTGTTTATAATATAGTTATATATTTCATTCTTAGGGGATCCATGCTGATATATATATATGTGTATATATACATCTATATATCATATATACAGCCTATATATCATATATACACCATATATCATATATACATCATGTATCATATATACATCATATATACATCATATATTGTATATCATCTATCATATACATCATATATATCATATAATAACTTTTAAATGACTCAGAAAAATAAACACATGCATAGAGAGACTACATATAGTTGTGGCAATTAGTGACACAAGTGTTAGTGAATCAAGGTGATGAAAATACTGTGGTTTATTTTTTAACATATAGAAACTCAACTCCCATCACTCCTGCTCACTTCAGACACACAGGCCAAAATATAAAAGTAAATGTGGTAGGCTGAGTATATCTAAGGTGACTATAGGTAATTCCATGACTTTTGTTTGTGACGATGGTACCAGAATTTAAAACAGAATGCAATAATTGATTTACTTATAATAAACTTATCTCCCAAAAGGTTAAATTATATCATGTGTGTTAATTTAAAGATAATATAAGCCATCTAATATAATTTAGAAAATTCTTAACCTGCGCTAAAAGGGGTAGATTTTTGTTACCTGGGAATCAGTTATTTGCCGTATCTGCTTATTACCTTGCATATCCAAAAAAGGAACAGTTTAGTAATTATTTGGGGTTTTACATTTACAGTTGTGTAATTTAAGAAGCCTATCACCTTGAGAATCGTTTATGTTATTGCAAATGTCATTATCTCCAAATGAAATTGGCATCTCATCCTGTGCTTATAGACTTTTAAAATTATATTTATTTTTTCCCTTCATAGCCAGTGGATTTTTGTGGGCCACATACCATTTTTCTTTAAAAAATTTTTGCAAGACATAGTGTATTCCTGGCACTCTAAAATTTTCATAAACAAACCAAAATAGGAAAACTTTAACACTGTGGAATTGGCAAATTTACATTCTGAGACACTGCTAATTTTTATAGCTCTTTATAACTGCCAAAATAAAATATCATCACCTTAAAGATATTTTCAGTTCAGAAGATTTTTAATATTTCCCAAACTTTACATACCAAAACGTCACAGTGGGTGACGTTAGATATCCCAGTGATGGCTACAAACTCTCACTGGGATTGACAATGGGAGGAAATATGGTTTTGCAACATACATATTTCCTTCAGTAGGAATTTGCATTGGCTGGTGTAATGTGTGCAACATGATTTCACTGTAGTAGGATCAATACTGTTATAGCATATGTCTTTTCCATTTAATTCCTTTTGTTACACAATTTTTTTCACGAGGTAGCTTTTGTTTAAATTGTTTTCTCATTGCAATGAAAACCTTCCCTAATTTTTTCTTTTGTAAGACCTTCACAAATTCATTTACACATCTCCCATCAAGGAATGAGATATAAGTCCTGTCCCCTTGAATCTGTGCTGGCCTTTGTGACTGACTAATTAAAAATAGAATGTGGTGAATGTAACACCTCATGATTTCTGAGGCTAGGTAATTAAAGGCAATGCTGCTTCTGCTATACTCAATGGAACATTAACTTTTGGAGCATTGAACTGTCATTAAGAAATCTGACTACCTTGAGATGAGCGTGCTCTGAGAAAACCCAGGACACATGGAGAGGCCTTGTTTATGAGTTTTGGTCAACAAACACAGCTGAAGTCCCAGCTTACAGCCAGTATTAAGCACCAGAAATGGAAGTGAGGACATCTCCAGATAATTCCAGTCCTCAGCCATTGATGTACCTACAGTGTGAAGTCTCCCTCACTTAGACCCTAGGCATTTTGGAACCCAGACAAGCCATCTCACTTCGCTATCTCAATTCCTAAACATAGAATCCATGAGCATCTTATGATCATTTTAAGCTGCTACATTTTGTGGTAATTTATCATGTAGTAATGATACTCGGCTGAGAGGATCAAGTTGATACTTTATCTTGCTGGAGGAATTGGTGACAAGGATCTTATTATATGCAATATTTTATCGTATAACCTAGGCAAACTACAAAACTACACAAAAGCAAAGCGGATATTTCAGGCCAGGCTTTGAGTTACAGAGATCACTATATATCTATATGAGTAACTGTGCTGATTTGTCAACCAAGTTCATATAGGTGTATAAGCAGCTTCATAGCAACGAAGTGACAGGTGGCTGATCACTTATACATGTACCCATGCTTGACCAGTGAGCACTGCTGACTGATCTTTGTCAATTTCCAAATCATTCTACAGAAGCTTTTTTATTAGGTGTTAGCAATGTCTAATGGCAAAGGCAACTGTAACTTTTTAGATTTGCCAGTGCTGACTATATGTTGGCTGGTATTTCCAAAGTGATACAAGATGACTTAATTCTTCGTCTCTGGTATTTAACTTATTTATCTGTATCAAAGTCGTTTCTTTTTTTTTTGTCCTTCCTAATTAGATTACATGCTCCTCGAAAGCAGAGCCTCTTTTTTTTTCAATTGTAAATCTACATTGACATCTAGCTTAGCTCAGCAATTCGCTGTAGATGATCAAGTCATAACGGTGAAAGTAAAGCGAATTCTAAACAAGGATAGCCTTTGTTGCTGTTGTTATGTGTGTTTGGAAGGGCAAGAGCAAGCCTGTGCCTCACATAGTATACTAAGAAAAAAAGCCTGCTTTCCGTTTCACATACAAAAAACAACAAAACAAAACAGCTCTAACAATTTGTGCTCATAGGCAAGGCCTGAAAGAATACATCCAAAATTTTAAAGGCAAACATTCTTGGGAAGTAAAACTTGGGAGGGTATCACTGAGAAAGGGATTCACCTTGCAATGTATATACTTTGGTATAATTTCACTTTAAAAATTTTGAGCAAATATGTTACTTTACAATTTTTAAAATAAAAATTCATAATTTACACAGATTACAATTAAAATTGCTTTTGGATTTCACCTTTGGAATGCTAATAATAATTTTTATTGCAGAGGCTAATGTAATACAAAGAGTTTTGTGAGAAAACCATATGTGCGCGCGCGCGTGTGTGTGTGTGTGTGTGTATTTTCTGGTTGCTCTAAGATATCCTCTGTACCTTTTGTTTTCAGCAGTTTTATGATTATATGCCAAGTTATGCTTTTCTTGTGTTTATGCTGTTTGGGGTTTTCTGACCTTGAATCTGTGTGTTGATGTAGTTAATCAACTTTGAAAAGTTCTTACTGATAACTTCTCTTGATATCCTTCTGCTGCATTATTTCTCTATACTTGTTCTGAAATTCTAAGAACATGAATATTTTGCCACAGATATCAGGTCTTCTTCATTTTTTAGACTTTGTATTTGATTTTGGTAATTTCTGTTGCTTTCTTTCAAAATCATTCATCTTTTTTTCAGCTATGCAGAGGAAGAGCTGTGTGTTGTTAAGCCAATTGAATTAATTATTCATTTATGGTATTGTGTATTTCTTTATTCACTATATTTTCTTGTTATTTTTTATAATTTACAGTTCTGTGGTTTATAGATTTCCAGTTTTTTATATCTTTTATTGCTTTGATGAATTTCTACACCTGTTCATGCATGTTACCTCCTTTGGTACTAGATCTTTTAGCCTAATTACCCTCATTATTTTAAAGTCATCAAGCAGTAATTCAGGCATTTGGGCCATCTCTGTATCTGCTTATATGGAATATTTCCTCTGTTGATCACAGGTCAATTTTTTTCTTCCTTCTTTCACAGTTATTTATTTTATGCCAGATATTGTGTATAAAAGAACAATAGTGACTGGAATAATACTGTTTTACCACAAAATTGGTAAATTGTCTCTTCTCTCAGGTCAATAGACTGGGTGACAAATTTAATCTGTTTTCAGGTAGGGTTTGAATTTTGTGCCAAGTTCAATTATGTTAGATTACTGACTTTCAATATTTTGAGGTAGGGATCAATAATTATACTTCAGCAACATTTGTGATCTAAGCACTGAAGTTTTAAAATGTTTTCAGGCTGGCTGCTATCTTTTAAAATTGGGAGAGATCACTCTGCTTTTTGCCTCCATGATGGATTGTTGGTTCTTTATAAAGTTCTCTTTGCTAATCAGTTCTCACCATAAACTTCCTGCATATCAGATTGTCTCTTAGCCCCTTCCCAGCTTCCAGAGGTTAATTCAGTATACTCATTGAGCATTACCTTAGCTCATTTGTTCTGAATTCAAACTTCAGCTGGTGGTAATCCACCTTGAAAAGTCTTGGTGCCTTCAAGGAACTTTTCTCAGTTTACTTCCTCTGTACTCAGGTGTGGAGGTCAGCTTCAGTTCACTTGATGAAGAATTGATGTACCTTATAGGGAATTTTCTCATTTCTCCTGCTTTAAGCCTTCAGACGACTGCTGCCTTGAGCTTGGAGAAGGCCCTACATACCTCAAGGATTATCTCTGAGCTCTCCTTCCTTGCACAGGACTTCAGTGTACTACTTCTGTGTGTCAAGTGAAAGTTCATATTATAGGAAAGGTTTGGCAGGTCAGGGAAGACTTACTCTGGCTGGAACTCCTCAGGTTTCTAATACATCGTGTCCTTCCAATCACAGCCATTTGTTAAAAATTTGGTTTCTTCTTAATTCCAGCTATGGCAGATACCTTCTACTGCTATGTTGCAGTTAAAGCAAACATGTACCTTTTCTTCTAAGCTTTCTGAATGTAACCTATTTGGATTTATTTGCTTCCTCAGCTCTCCAATAGGCTTAATAATTATACATGTCTTTATTCAGTTTATTCTTACTGTTAAAATGGGAACAGCTGTTTCCTGAGAATTTGTATATACCCATTTCTTCCAACCATAAGTGGAAGTCCCTGATTTTTTATAACACCTGTAGAATATAGCGTACTGCTTCTTTCAAACAATTATCTCTATTCCAGTTCTTATTGCTCATATAAGTATCAAGTTTGCCCAAGTACTGAAGCATATAACATTAACATGAAATTCCCTGGACATATTTCCAACTCAGTGACTAAAATAAAATAGAATTAAATGGTATCTTTTCTGATGAATTACATACCTGCATTAGTTTTCTATTGCTGTTATAACAAATAATCACAAACTTGGTGGCTTTGACAGGAATTTATTACCTTATAGTTCTGTAGGTCATAAGTCTGACACAAACCTCATTGGGCTAAAATCAAGGTTTCAGCAGGGTTATGTTCTGTTAGGGGACTCTAGGGAAGAACCCACTTTCTTCCCTTTTCCAGGTTTTAGAGGAAATCCATATTTCTTGACCCTTGGTCTGCTTCTTCTGTCTTCAAAGCCATCAGTGTTGGATCTGACTGACCCTGATTCACATAGGCACATCTCCCTCTCTGACTCTCCTCTTCTGCCTCTCTCTTTCACTTATAAGGACCCTTATGATGACATTGGGCCCACCTAGATAATCCAGGTTAATCTCTCTATTTTAAGGTCATCTAATTAACAGCCTTAGTTCCATCTATATCCTCAGTTCCCCTCTGCCACATAACATAACAAATAGGCAGGTTCTGGGAATTAGAATTTGGATATCTTGGTGAGGCGGGACTTATTATTCTGCCTACTCCTCACCTTTTATTATTTAGAATTCCCAGAAATTGATTAGTATCATTTCATCAAGAAGATCATTCTAATTCTTCAGTAGTTTACACATACCATGATTAACTTTCATTCTACTCTCATGGAAACAATTACAAAAAATTAATATACCAACCCAACAAAATGGCAGTACCCTCAAATGCTAATACTTAAAATCATTTTACCAGCATTATTAAATTTTACAGCATAGATATGTTTTATACTTTTATAATACTTGAATTTATAAGTATTGATAAAATACATGTAGAAATTTAATCTTAAATGTATTTTCTTAACAAATTAAGAGTAAATTACATGTTCAAGTGGTTATGTATGTCAAATATTTTATTGGCATATTTTAACTAGTTGAGGTGTTATCACAAATCTATCTAATGAAGGAAAAATATGTCTTGTTCTGAAGAAAACATACTATGGGATGAAAATATGCTTAGAATTGGGTGGCAGAAAGCAAGTCATTTTTTATAATATCCCAAGCATTTTAATGGAGAGCTATTTATCATGCTTTCCTATTATCACTTGGTATTTGAACCATAAAGGTAATTAACTAGGAATAAGTGAACCGAATAATATGCCTACACCTGTCCACCCTTTATCAGCATGACTTTATGATGCACAGTAGTAGGAGAAATGTTTTAGCTGGCAGGCAAAAAAATAAAATATTAATGCTTTTAATATTGAATGCCTTTATGCCTTTGGAGCAATGATTCAATAATGTGAGCCAGGCCTTGGAATTTAAAGGTGTTAGAGTCACACCTGAGTAGCATAGGAGTTCCTTTGCCAGACCCAAACATCCTGACCCATAACGTCTAACCTGGAACTATCACTAAAATCCCTCACTTAGAAACATTGCCATGCTCACTAGCTGTAAGGGTTGATAGATCAAATTCAATTTATAATATATTGTCTATGAAACCCTTGCATATTTATAGAATGGTTAATTATAAATAACACAGAATCGTTACACTAAATTCTCAAAACAAACAACAAGCTTTTTTTGTTTATTTTCCTAATTTTGAGATAAGACAGGGGAGATTATTGTATTTTGAGATGCAACAAAATATTCTGGAGAATGAAAAAAAAACCTTTTTTTGGAAGATGGGGAATTAGAAGTTGGGAGAATGTGTGATTCATGGAGAGAAAGTAGAAACTGAAACCAAAATAAATTAACCAAATAATTTAAGGCCCAAAACAAGAAAATGGTTTACCCATCTAAATTCAGGAATATTAAACACAGGGCACATATATAAATTTAAAGGTCATATGTCAGGCAATAGGGAGAGAAAGGAGGAAAGGGAATGAAAAAGTACAAATCTAAGAACTGTCTTTAAATCATGACACACACTTAATATACCTGTGGAGCTTTCTACCATGCCCCATCCCTGGATTTTTCTCTTTTCATATGTCAGGGAGCAATTCAGGCAAATGCATTTATTGTTATTTAAATATATATCCTGTATTGTTATTTTTTACGTTAATCTATCATTTGAAATTTCCAAGTCTAAGTCACAGAATACAAAAGTGAAGAGTCAGGTACATTCAATGAAGGTTAACAGTCAAATGTATAAAGGTTTAGTTAAACTACCTGTGATTTTCAGGCTATTCCACACAAGCCAGTTGGCACAGTAGTATTTTGGGGAATAGATGCACATTTAGTCAGAAGTGTCAGTAGCAAAGAAAGAGCGTTCTGAGGACTCAGTTTATTGACCATTATAAGGGTGAGGTTCATTATTTGACATTCTGGAAAAAAATCAACAAGTTGGTGGAGTGTTTTTTTATTTTGAATCTTTTGTTTGGCCTTGCACATATCTCGCATCTAAGAAAATGCTTAGCATATCAACAGTCAACTTAGCAAGACTAATGTAGAAACAACTGCTATGAATATTCTACCATTCAGAATGGGAGAGGGAGTCTTATAAATAAAAAATAAGGCCATCTGGTTGTTTACTTACACCTCTATAATAAATTATATGTAACTAAAATCATAATAGTTATTCCTATTGTTCTAATGTATAACCATAGCTTGCCCTATTCCATGGACTACCTTAATGGTTTCATTCAAATTATTTGTGATACAATGATGAATATGTATAAATTATAATATATGCTAAACAAAGGAAATACATGAATTAGAAAAAAGAAAAAACATTCTGTAAATGCTTATGTTGTAATAAAAACTTGCCCTGAATTTAAAAAGGCAGTTTTTAAAATAAAAAATTTGTAGAGTCAAAGTATTAGGTGTTTATTCAAATTATAAAGTAATAATATGCTTTCAAACAGATGTGATGAGTAGTTCTTTAAAAGACCTACACTAATTTATTTAAAATATTTAATTCACACACATTCACATGCGCACACACACACACACACACATCAATCAATACTCAACTATTACAAGGATATTTCTTTGATAATTATCTAGAGTTGCATATTATCTTTTTTGGAAAGCTTCTTTAGTGTCTAGAAATGTGTCCTCTTTTAAGCAAAAGGGACTTATTTAGTATAATGATGATACAGTTAAAAGTGTAAACTTAATGCTATTCTACTCAGCAACCATAATCGTCCTTTGTTTTTCTGGAATTTCTTCCCCTTTAAGGTCACTAATAGTTTTGGTTTTTCCCAGGGACATACATAAAAGAAAACAGAGTTCATCTTTTTTAATATATGAGGGAGACATTGCACGTGCATCCATTCAGCTGTGTTTTTCATTGGTTAAATACAATATTCTGCACTTACTTTTTGTGTATTATTTGCTTTTCTCTTATTATAATCACTAGCTTTCTGCTCTGTCATTATTTTGCATGCCAAACATTAGGATTTTCCATCCTCTGTTATGATGTTAGGGCTTTTGATATTTTAATCACATTTAATTTAAAAACAAACCTATATACATTTTTATCTTTGTGGATTTTTATCACATCTCTTGTAGCATTTTTAATGCCAAGGGAAAAAGCATTGCTTTGTCAACACAATCTGATTTGATGTTTAAACAAAAGAGGCCATTTTATTTTTATTTTTTTTAGTTCCAGTGGAGCTATACAATTATAAATGTTTTCAAATTCTGCTCTGTTATTTTCCTCCATTAAAATATGAAATTCTCTAACACACCTAGCATAATGTGCTCTACTTCTGAAACTTTCTGACTTGACATGAGAAGCAATGTAGCATATGGAAAAAGCATGAATCAAACAGATTTAAGTTAGATCCCTGCCTTTGACAAATTAATAGTTGTGTAAATTAAGGCTAGTTTATTAATTTCCCCAAATCCCTATAGCTTCCTCTCTAAATGAGGGGAACATGCCCACTCTCTGAGAGTCTATGAAGTTTAAATGAGAAAATGAATATAAAGAGCTAAGTAACAGCAAAGCTTTACCATAATGCAGTGAATAAGATCTAGGAAATTCAATCCACATGGAGTCAACATGATGAAGAAATTGTGAATGTAATAGAATAATGACCACTACAAACCTGTACACTTAGTTGGTAGGAGTTCTCGGATTTCAGTTGCCAGATGCAAATCCACCTGGTTCTATTTGCATGTTGATGTCACCTGATGGGATTTGTAATGTTGGCTCAAATTCCTATGGGGATACTTGTGGAGTTTATGACTGAGGTGATCAGATAAAATACAGGATGTCTAGTTAAATTTCAATTTCAGATAAACGATTTTTAGTGTAAATATGTCCCCCAAGTACTGCATGGGGAGGAGGAAGAGAAAGTGATAAAGTGAAAAGTTCTGTGTCTAGTTATACACAGACATTATTTGAACAATAAGGTGATGGATCCCTAGGGTTTGGGATCATTTCCAGACCTAGACTGGGAGATGCTGCAAAGCTTCCATGGGAGTCCCAAAGGCTATATGGTGCCACATCTGACATGGCAAAAGGATTGCAGAGCATGGTAGAGGATCTGTCAGAGGATCTTCAACCTTTTTTCTTACTACAGAGTCTGGTGCCTATGAAATCCTTCCCAAAATAAGGTTTTGAATACATAAAACATAATATATGGTATTATAAACGAAATTCATTACATTAAACTATAGTTAACAAAAAATTAAAGCAAACTGTGATATTGAGATACATTTGCTTTTAATTGAGACATTAATAAGAACTACTGGTAAATCTAAAAATCTATAATTTCAAAATAGACAATTCAAGTCATGTACAAAATTGCAATGTAATACTAAAATTATTTCTATTAGTAAAAACTCATAGGTAATGTTAAAAGTACTGTGGTATGTTGCCTAAATTCATGCTCATAGAAAATACCAAATTTAGCTTAGACATTATGAAAATAAGGATGTAAGATCAACTTGAGGTATTTTTTCTTTTCTTTTTTTTTTCCCCCAAGACAGAGTCTCGCTTTATCACCCAGGCTGG
>NW_016811574.1:258333-261565 GCF_001698545.2 Rhinopithecus bieti | reverse complement strand
CGTAACAAACCTGCACGTTGTGAACATGTACCCTAGAACTTAAAATATATAAAAAAAAGAAAATGTTTCCATATTTCTAAGCAACATTCTAGATAGATGAGTCTCTTGAAAGTAAGCCTTGTATAAGCAGTGTTATTGTAATGTTCTGTAATGTCACTAGAAATTTATTTCCTTTATATTCAATGTCCACATGGAATAAGAACTTCCTGGTTCTTTCTTCCTTCCTTTCCTTCCTTTTTTCTTTTTCTTTCTTTCTTTCTTTCTTTCTTTCTTTCTTTCTTTCTTTCTTTCTTTCTTTCTTTCTTTCTTTCTTTCTTCTCTTTCTTCTCTTTCTTCTCTTTCTTTCTTCTCTTTCTCTCTTTCTCTCTCTCTCTCTCTGTCTCTCTCTCTCTCTCTCTCTCTCTCTGTCTCTCTCTCTCTCTTTCTTTCTCTCTTTCTTCTTTCTTATTTTTGACAGAGTCTCCCTCTGTCGCCCAGGCTGTAGTGCAATGGTGCGATCTTGGCTCACTGCAACCTCTGCCACCCAGGTTCAAGGGATTCTTCTGCTTCAGCCTCCTGAGTGGCTGGGATTACAGGTGCGTGCCACCATGCCCTGCTAATTTTTGTAGTTTTAGTAGAGACAGGATTTTACCATGTTGGTCAGGCTGGTCTAGAACTCCTGACCTCATGATCCACCTGCCTCGGCCTTCCACAGTGCTGAGATTACAGGCATGAGCCACCGTGTCCAGCTCGTATTTTACATTATTCAAACATTGGTTTGTCTAAGCATGAAGATTAAGAGCAGATATCTTTTAAGCCAAAGGCCACAAAATTACTTAAGAATACCAGTC
The DNA here is from genome assembly GCF_001698545.2 of Rhinopithecus bieti. Taxonomy (NCBI): domain Eukaryota; kingdom Metazoa; phylum Chordata; class Mammalia; order Primates; family Cercopithecidae; genus Rhinopithecus; species Rhinopithecus bieti. Next base: position 260,735 of record NW_016811574.1, on the reverse strand, counting down.
ATTAAAAAATAACAGACAGTAAAGTGGAAAGGAAGTTGAATTTAAGAGCATTGCAACGAAATGCCAAAACTACTTGTAATGCCTGTGACTTCTACATCTATAAATTTCAGTGACAAATGTGTATGAAACACATCATATCAGCATGGATCTGAGGTCTTGATGGTTGCTTCAGATTGTGTATACATGTTTATGATGATGAATACATATGTATGTGTGTGTATGTATGGAGGAATATATATATAATTATGGGAGGAATAAATGTTTTTCTATCTTCAAATAATATGCTAATCTGTATTCAATTCTTCATATTTTAAAGAATTCAACATAAAACTTATATAAATGCAAATTAATGGAAAAAATTTTACTTACCTTTTTTTGGTAAAAGAAAAATGCCATTTTGTCCTTATTTCCTCACTTCTATAATCCCTTACAACTGTTTATACCTTTCTAGAGGAAAAAAGGAAGTCTTTATTTTCTAGGATTTGAGAAATATTGGGAAAACAAAATCATTTCAGAATATCACCATGCAGTAATGATAATATGAAATAACTAATCCCTGTAATTAAAAGTGAAATCCCAAAATACATTCTGTTTTTATATTTAAAAGTTATTTAGTTTTCTCATTAAGACCATTGTAACATGCAGCTTTTCAGAAATATTATCTGTATTTACTAGAAACATCTAAAAGTATTTATTGCACCTAAATTTTTTTTAAAAAGAGGACAATTTCATTTATTTCTTCTTTTGTTAAGATAATTGCAAGACTTCTTAAAAAAAAAAAAAACCCTTGTTTTCTTTAATATTTATCAGAATTTTTGGAAATGATTGAGTCTAATTTGGCAATTTATTGTGTCTTTATGATTCTTTCTTGAAGAAAATACTCATTAGAAGTTCCAAAAGTATGGTAGATGATTTCCAGTTTTCTCACCTGTGATTCAAACATATCTAATTCTAATTCAAACTAGTGAGGCAGAACTATCCTATCTATAAAAATTGTACTTTGATATATCCAGGTGTCTAGGAGTCACTTTAAAGGAAAACTTTTAAAATACAAGACAAAAGATATTAAAATGTGAGTACTTCTGTGTCAAAAACAAAGAGGAAACATGCAGGAGAGTAAATGTAACATTCAGAATTGAAAAAATACAATAAGTTGCCTCAAAAATTTTGATTTCGTTTCAGTCACATGTAATTTTATTATAGTATTTCTTTGCATTTTCTATTTATTTCATTTTATCCTTGGATTTCCAATTAATACACTTACCATCTGTATTAGTCTGTTTTTACACTGCTGATAAAGACATATCCAAGACTGGGCAATTTATAAAAGAAAGAGGTTTAATTGGACTTATAGTTCCATGTGGCTGGGGAAGCCTCACAATCGTGGCAGAAGGCAAGGAGGAGCAAGTCACATCTTACATGGATGGCAGCAGGCAAAGAGAGAGAGCTTGTGCAGGGAAACTCTCCCTTATAATAACCAGTAGATCTTGTGAGTCTCATTCACTATCACGAGAACAGCACAGGAAAGACTTGCCCCCATGATTCAGTTACCCCCCACTGGGTCCCTCCCACAGCACATGGAAATTCAAGATGAGATTTGGGTGGGGACACAGCCAAACCATATCACCATCATAATTCTTTTAATTGTTAAAAGTAGAAGATACAATGGAGGTAAAAGTAATTACAGAATGGCAGAACAAATAACTTTATATATCACATAATACTGTTTCCAAAGTCTGGAACAAGAAATTCTGAACCAGGGAGTTTTATTTCCCCCTTAGCCTTGGCTTTCTGTATTGAAACTGCTTTATTAGGAATCAAGAGATAGCTGATAATTTCTCTAATACCTTCTTTAATCCACTTAAAGATTCCTTTAATAAACTGTTATCTCAGACACAAGGAAAACTAAAAGCATTCTTTAAAAATTCCTCAAATAAAATAACCATGTTGCATTAATATGCAGGGGAATATAAGCTCCCTATTGTTCTGAACCCTGCCATTTTGTATTTTTCTTTAGCTTGATCTGATTCGAGACCCTTTCACCTGTATTTTCCAAACAAGAAGTACTTTTTATCTTCAAAAATGATTTTGAAACTTCATCATTAGGAATACACAGTCTTTGAAATGGCCTTTTTTCTTGCAGAACTTCCCAGGTCTCAGATCAATTCCTCAGACAGGATCGAAGGTCATGGCCCCTGTGCTTCTTTCTCTACATGTATGTCTATGTTGGCTAGGGGTGAAGACAAAATTTATCTTCCTCTTCCCTGAGCAAATACCAGGGACAGAATTTTAGTTTTTTTGTTTTCTCCTCCCATAACATTGTATTACATTAAACCTCCGCTTTGATTGGGAAATAAAAAATAGGCAAGTCCTTAGGGCTTTAAAAATGATAGGATATTATT
>NW_016811574.1:246985-258315 GCF_001698545.2 Rhinopithecus bieti | reverse complement strand
TAACTTTAACACAATTGGAAACCAAATAAGCATGCCAGGGTTTTACTAAAGCATTTTTTACTTTCTTGTGATTATTACCATTTACTCATTAACTCCAATTTCAAGAAGCCTTAAGAAAAGTACATAAAATCTTCTCTTTCTCTATTTTATATAAGTAAAGTTCTTGACCCAAAATGTCTACAAACATACTATTTCCCATTCAAATAAAATTGGTTTTGTGTATTCTGCAATTTTTCTTGACCACTAAATGTCAGTGTACCCAAGGGTTCTGTCATCTGCTGACTCTATTTTGGTGACCTCATCTACTTTGACATCTGGTATAACCATTTTTTCTTTAAAAGTCTTGACTAAAATTTCCAAAGGCTTATTTTATGTCTCTGTTTCTTAAATAGCATTCCAAATGTTAAAACTCATCTTTCCTACTAAAGTTCCTTTCCTTCTCGGCTTTCTGAAATAAATAAATCAATAACAGTAAAAGTATAATCTTTTTGCTGTTATGCAGGTCTAAAACTTCAGAATCAGTGTTGATTTTCTTCTGTCAGTTGATTCTTATACTATTATTCATGTGAAATCTTGCCAGTCTATTTTTTATCTACTTTCTTCTTTCCTCTGCCACTTGGCCTTGTGCTATGGGGCCTCATTTTCTCTTAGATTATTATAATAAGCTCTCCATTGGTTTCCAGACCTGTATTAAAGATAACAAATATATGAGTACTAATCTAGCTGCAGGGGTGATCAGAGGACCACAGGATATTCAGTGTATATTGAAACAACTTGATAAGCTAATTTTTCATTGCTACAGTTTTCCTGCTATTACAAATATGTTCAAGGACATAAAGGAAAGCAAACATAATGAGGAGAGAAATGGATGATGTAAAAAAGATGCAAAATAAATTTACAAAAATGAAAATTACAATATTTAAAATAAAAATTTCACTAGATGGGACTACAGAAGATTAGACCTGCACAAGAAAAGGTCAAGAGAAAAGAAGACAAATTATACAAAATAAAGAACAGGAGTGGGGGAAGGCTCAGTGAACTGTATGACATTATCAAGTACTATAGAATATGTGTAATTAAAGTCACAGGCAAAAGAGGAAGTCAGGATGAGAGAAAAGAAATATGCCAAAACATTCACATATTTGAAAAACTCTGAAGAGATAGATTCAAGAATCTCAATGTATTACAAATACAGGTAGATCAACACACACATGCATACACAAACACATCATAATAAAATTTCAGAAAGGCTGTGATACAAATAAAAGTCTTAAAAGTAGCCAGAAATTCTACTCCTAGGAATTTCCTCAAGACAACTCAGGCAGGAAGTAATTTTGCATTATTAGGTCAAAAGTGCATGATACTGGGCTAATGAAGGTTTATGATTACTTGCTTGGCCTTAGGAAAAATAAGAGAGGGTCTCAAATATGAGGCAACTGTGAAGATTACAAGAATGTGAATCTTGTTACTGGAAAAGGGATAGAAAGTAGAAATTTGCTTTCAAGGATCAGGTAACCATGTATACTAAAAGCAAGATTGACTTAATGTTGAGTGACCCAAGTGATAGAGTCTTATAAATTCTTCCTGAGCTAGGATGCAAGTGGGGAATGATTTACATTACAGTAGGTTTCACCTAAATTTCTCCTATATCACACAGCATTTTGGAATCTGAGTTGCTAGATTATGGGGAAAGGAAAAGAAGAGTTGAACAATTAGTACCAGGATGACTAGTCTGGGAAGTTTTTTTGGGAGTAAGAAGAGATGTTTGATTTTCTTGAGTCAGTAATTCCTAACATGCTGTCTGATACAGTATATGTTTGCAGAGTGTGAGAAATACATGAGTACTAATATAGCTTCAGGGATAATCAGAGGATCAAAGGATGTGAAACAACAGACAGTAGACTCAGTGTCACTCTTTACGGGATCATCTTGCCATGCCTTTACAGAAGTTGGTTGGGTGAATAAGATTGTTATGTTTCAGAGGATTCTTTCCATAAGAAACAGAATTCCAGACAGTGACCAGAGTTATCAAAAAGCAGGGGACAATTTTCTCTTAAATAGTTCCTTTTAAGAAAAGTTACCTTCAAATATCACATGAAAGTGGGCAAACTGTTCCCCAACACAAAAGCATTACAAAAGTCCTGCTAAATGAACTAAAGTAAGGTGAGAGTTTGAGAGCTGGAGTTTGATGGGTACGATGTGTCTCAGAATCATAGCATACTAGATACTAGTTTGAGGACAATAAAACTAACTTCAAACTTCAATTGCTTCTAAGAATAGGGCTCTTGTAAACTCAGGCAATCTTGGCTCAGAACTGAGTGATGAAGCTGAATCTGCAGATGAGAGTTCTACAAACCCTGCAGTGGAGAGTGGAGTCCAAGATTTGGGAAGGATGGAACTGGAGAGGACAAGGATTGTTATGATCTGGAAGAGCCAGGAAATTATGTGTGTGCACGTGTGTGTGTGTTTCAATTCTCTCCCAAATTTGATATCACTGTTTAACTTGACCTCAATAACTTTTGCTTTTCTTCATTGGTTCTTCATATTCAATCATGAAATATGTGTCAGATGTCTATTCCATGCAAAAAGATCCCTTACAGTCTGCCTTAGCCAGCCTTTACCACGCACTTTTGAAATTATAGCACTTTTGACCAATGACTCTTGAGAAATAATTTATTTTTTGATATTTGCTAAAAATGAGACAAATTATCAAATTTCTCTTTTGTCTCACTAAATTAAGCTTCTATTGCCACCTAATGCCCAATATGCAATTAATTGGGGCTCTATTTTAGAGTCTTTGAAAGTCTTACATGCTCAGAGGATCTCTACATCTTGTTCCTATGTATATATGTGGAATGGCCATGGCATCCTTTGTGTTTCTTTTCTTCTATCAGAAATTTGTACCAGGTTATTAGTGTTACTGTGGATTCACAGAACAGGAACTATATCCATTTAAGTTGTTTTTCAACACATAGCTTCTTTTAATGGATTGTAAATTGTAACTATGTATAATTGTAACTATGTATAATTATGGCCTTCCTTTTGAAAAAACAGTTTTTAGTTTAATGTATTTTCAATAATTATTAATTTTCTTGTTACAAATTTTATTTTCCACTTCGTTACTATAACAAATGAAGTCAAAGATTGTCTTAATCTGTTTATGTGTATCTCTCTAGTGATAATAGAAATGCTAAGAGACAGCATTACAGGTCTAGATATAGTTGTGGTTTAAATTATGAAGTCTATGTTTGTCATAAGGATAAACATATATCTTTTAATTTCATGCAACTTGGTAACAGTTATGACTTTTTTACTATATAGGGACATGTCTGTGACAAAATTTAGTCATCCTGAAGTTTTAAGAGACATGTAACTGTCTTACCTTTTTGCTTGAATGTTAAAGTGATTCAGTACTGTCTCAAGCTATATATTATTCCAACCCAGCTGTGTCTGACATTTCAGACTGATGCTTGAAAATTATGAGCCTTATTGAACTCAGTTCTCAACTGATCTTTTCATTTCAAGACTAAAATCCAATGTGATTATAAGACCTATTCTTTAAGGATCTGGACATTCCTCTGCATAGACTTAACACAGTATAAACTTCACTCCTGAATCCTAAAATTATTTATGTAAACAACCAGATGTACTATTTGTACTCTCACTTGGGTGCCTTTTAATATATAATAACTAATAGCACAAGCAGTAATAATAGTAGTAGGAGTGGTAATATTGATCACTAAAAGCTGACATATATAGAACACTTGCTATGCTAGGTGAAACCACATTACATGAATTATCTCATTTAACCAACATAACAACCCCAAGAAGTATTGTGATGACCCTCAGTTTAATTTTTTAAAAAAGAACAGTATTTGAAGCAATTTGTCCAGGGTGCACAGTTAGTAAATTTCAGTATCCCATCCAAGTTTTTCCCATTCTGTTATTGTGGTAAAGACATTAACATGAGATGTATCCTCTTAAATTTTTAAGGGTCAACACAGACTTGTTAACTATAGGCACAATGTTGTACAGCAGATCTCTAATCTTATGCATCTTGCATAACTGAAACTTTATACTTGTTGGATAGCAGCTGCCTATTTTTTCCTCTTTTCAGCCCCTAGCACAACCACTCAATGCTTTGCCACTATGAGTTTGACTATTTAAGATACCTTATAAAAGTATAATCATACAGTATTTGTCCTTCTGTGACTTGATTATTTCACTAAGCATTAGGTTCTTAAGTTTCATCCATGTTGTTGCATATGGCGATATTTCCTCCATTTTTAAGGCTGAATGATATTCTATTATTTTACAGAGCGCTGAGTGGTCCATTTTATAGAGTGCTGATTGGTCCATTTTACAAAACTCTAGCTAGCCACAGAGCACTGATTGGCACATTTTACAAACCTCTAGCCACAGAGCACTGATTCGTGTGTTTTGCAATCCCCTTGTAAGACAGAAAAGTTATCCAAGTCCCCACTCGACCCAGAAGTCCAGCTGGTTTCCCCTCTCAGTTCTATTTTTAATTTTTTGAGAAACCTTTATACTGTTTTCCATAGCAGCTGCACCATTTGACATTTACACCAACAGTGTACAAGGGTTCAAGTTTCTCCACATTTTTTGCCAACACTTAGTTTGTTTTTTGATATCAGCCATTCTAAAGGTGTGAGGTGATACTTCATTGTGCTTCTGATTTGCATTTCCCTGATAATTAGTAATGTTGAGCATCTCTTCATATTTCTGTTGGCCGTTTGTATGTCTTCTTTGGATAAATGTCTGTTTAAGTCCTTTGCTCATTTTTAAATTGCTTTATTATTTTTTGCTGTTTTTTAGTTGTAGGAGTTATTGATGTATTCCATATATTAATCCCTTATCAGCTATATAATTTGAAACTGTTTTCTTCCACTCTGTTGTTTGCTTTGCTGTGCAGAAATGTTATGATTTTACGTAGTCCTGCTATTTTTTTTCTTTTGTTGCCTATGCTTTTGGTGTCATATCCAAAAATTCATTACCGAGGCCAATATTTTTCCAAAACAAAAGCCAAAGCATTTCCACAATGTTTTACTCAAGGAGTGTTACAGTTTCAGGTCTTATGTTTAAGTCTTTAATTTATTTTGAGTTGACTTTTGTGTGATATATAAGGGTCTAATACCATTATTTTGCTTATGGATATTCAGTTTTCCCAGTACTATTTTTGAAGAAACTATTCTTTGCACCCCTGTTGAAGATTAATTGAACATATATGTATGGGCTTATTTCTGGATCGCTACTCTCTTCCACCAGTCTATAGGTCTGTCTTTATGCCAGAGCCATACTGTTTTAGTTACTCTATCTTTGTAATATATATTGAAATCAGTAAATATGATACATCCAGCTTTGTTGTTCTTTCTCAAGATTGTTTTGGCTTTTCAGGGTCTTTTCAGAAATGTCTTCTTTATTTATAGCATATTATTATTTAGAAGTTTTGAGAATATAAACAGAATAGAGGAGATATAAACAAGAAGTTTTAAATTTAATTTAATTATATTAACTCTAACAGGGAGTATTTACATCAGCTAATCAATAAGGTTGATTGTACCTTGGTGTCTGCCTGCTTACTAATTGGAATTTGAAGATGAATAAGGTAAATCATAGCCTTTGGAGGAACTCATTAATGAATAACTAAATCCATTAATTATTTTCAATTAAATGAACCACTAAACATTATTTAAAATAGCATGATTTAAATGTTATTTAAACCAAAATAACAAAATATACATGTTAGTACGATATTCTGGTTTGGACACTAAAATATAAATACAGAAAAAAATGCTTTATTTTACAAACAAGCTAAATGACAAGAAGAGTTAAAGACTTGGCTGAAAGTTCTAAGGGCAGATGCAGATAAAATGGTCAAACCTTGACAGCAAATTGCAATTATTAAATAGCGATGTTGAAATTCATGGAAGTTGCAACTCTAAAATTAATTCCAAGCAACAAAAACTTGTCAGTGATATGGACATAGAAGGAATCTTGGAGGAATATAATATGAGGCTTAGGAATTGATAAGAGTAAAGAAAGATGAAACTGAGCATATTTAGATGTGGCTGAACTTCAGGAACATTTTGATATCTCAGGGGAAATACTGGAACTGCTAAAAATTCCAACAGGGGAAGGTTTAATATGAGTTACAGGCTGAAAATATATTTTGATTGTAATTCCAAATAATATCATTGAGAAAAGAATATCACTTTAAAAATAACTACTGTGGATTCATAATTCAATTCACAAATAAACACAAAACTGAAAAGACAGAAGATACACGTGTGATTTTTAACAAAACTATATTTGTAAGGATCAAAGATACTTTGCATACTTTTGCATAATTTGGGGGTGTTATATTGCTAACAAGTGACAAATGTAAATGATAGAAATTCAGTAATAAAAAGGAATAAGTTACTGATATACACAAAACATGGATGAATCTTTAAAATATTCCAAACAAAAGAATAGTCAAAAGCACATACTGTATAATTCAATTCATATGATGTTCTAGAATGGGCAAAACCAATATATGGTGATAGAAATTAAAACTGTTGGTGTCTGGGGAGAGTGGGAATAGACTGGAAAGTGTAACTAGTGTTTAGGATGATCTATATATTGATGGAGGCATGTACATTACATAGATGTATGCATTTGCCAAAGTTCACTGAAACGTCTATTTAAGAACAGCATGTTTCTTTGAATGTAAATTATACTGAATGAAGTGATTACTATGTTCTAGCAACTCTATTTGATACTTTATATGTTTTGTCATTTAACTTGAAGTCTTGCAGCAACTTTCTGAAAAAGGAGCTATTTTCATTTAACAAATGAGAAACAGAAAACAGAAATTAAGTGACATCAGAGGCAGAATTAGAATCCAAGATAAGCTGCTTGCTGAACATGAATGGTCAATCACTACACTATTTTATTTTATTTTTGTCTCCTGTGAAACACAAGTTAATTGCAGTTATATTAAAGAAGGTATGATATTGCGTAAAGCTGATTTCGGAAAACAGAATATTTTTATAGAATTATATACTAGAATACCAAGTAAATTTAAATTCAAACTTAAAATAATGAACACTATACTATAAATGAAATAATTACTAAATATGAATAAAATCCAGCAGGAAGAAATTTGTTTGCAGAAAAGCCTTGGTAAATATGTCTAGTTTATGCCTGAATACCTGGGTAAATAAAAAGGAATTGATTAGAGTAGGGAAAATATAAGACAAGATAATATCTTATTCACTTTTTTTACATGAAGAACAGGATAAAAATAAAATTCATTTTAAATAAAAATATGACAAATAAATTAAAGTATTGCTTTATAGTATATAATGTATTTACATTAACATATTGATGATTAATGTTTAATGTTTGTAGTATTAACAGTAATATATTGTGTATAAAATATTTAAATAAAAATAAAATTGTAAGTGATAAAATATAGTTATAAATTCAGAAATATGAATATTCAGAAGTCCTAGGAGTTATGATGGAAGGGCTCAGAGAAATTGGAATTTGAGTCTGACTCCATATGAAATGCATGTGGCTTCAAGTACACTGCAAAATTTGCCTTTCTGTAGTAATACCCAAAGAATTATTCCACCTAATAATGTTTTGTTATCACTTTGAAATTCTGGGTTCAAAAACACTTCATAGAAGTTATAGCATGGTAAGGTGAAATATGAATCTCTTACACATTGTATGCATGTATCAAAATATATGTTCCCCAAAATATGTACAACTATGATATAACAATTAAAAATAGAAAAAAGTAAATATATATACACACATATGTATATATGTATGTATATAATATGAATATAAAACCATTTTAAGGATTATCTTAATGCGGAGTCATTTATGAAATATACGCTAGAAATTTAGAGGATTTCGTTGCTCTTAAAATAGCCACTTATAGTAACTAAGAGTACTAAGAATAAAGAAAGATTTTACTAAATGTTCAAGACTTTATATTTACCTGAAAGAATAATATCTAACAAATATTTGAACCCCAACACTAAAAAGCTTAGTAATACTACCTCATTGGCTGTCTTTGAGTTACTACGCTGCAAAAGGTAACCTTTATATTTACTTTTAAAAATACTGAATTTATAGTTTCTACATAAAATTACATTCAATTTGTGAATTGAATTTTAAGACAGATAATTCAGTAGCAACTCAAAATCAATAAAAGTTGAAAGATAATACAAAGAACAGCAACTACCTGTTACAAATGTGATCAAATGTCATATTTTAATAAATTATGTCATAGGATAATGAAAGCACATTAGAGATCACAGAAACAATACTTTTTTTGAGAAAGAAGACAATGAAAGTTGTGCATGAGAGTGAAAAAGGTACATATCCTGATTTTCATAATAGGAAAAATAGATTATTATGGGAAGCATAAACAAGGAAGTGTAATGTAAAATCTCAACATAATCGTTGCATATATTACTATTTAGTTAATAATAAACAACTAACCTGGATAAAATGGTAGTGAACAAGAGCCCAGTGGATTATGGGAAACATTCTCTTTTGGCAAATTTACTAGATTCATAACTATAGTAATATTGCAAATGTTATATATATATATTGAGACGGAGTCTAGCTCTGTTGCCAGGCTGGAGTGCAGTGGCATGATCTTTGCTCATTGCAACCTCTGCCTCCCAGGTTCCCAAGTAGCTGGGATTACAGGCATGCACTACCATGCCCAGCTAATTATTTTTATTTTTTAGTAGTGACGGGGTTTCACCATATTAGCCCGGCTGGTCTCAAACTCCTGACCTCAGGTGATCTGCCCACCTTGGCCTCCCAACGTGCTGGGAATACAGGCGTGATCCACTATGCCCGGCCTGCAATTGTTATATTTTAATTTCAGAAAGACTTTTAGTTTCAGAATCTCTGACAAGATCCTGTGGGCAAGATTTAAAACAAAGGGTAAATACTTGGATTGCTTGTCACATGTACATTCACAAGATAGATTAATGGCTCATTGTCACTTTGCAGCATGCTGTATGACATGCCCTAGGTTTTCTTCCCACAAGCCATTCTGCTTCACTTTATAATAAGGACTTCAGCAAATGCCAAGAAACATGTGAAAAAAAGGTTCAGGGAGAATAAAACTAAGAGTAATAATTACATAGCTGGTAGCAAAAGCGACATTCAAAACGTTCCAAATAAAATGGAATTATATACCAAAGCCCCAAAATGAAATTTAGTTAAGATAAGCACATTGACCTGTACTTTGGTTATCAAATATTAATTAATTAGCATACAAGTAAGAGGTACATCAACAATAGTCAAAAAGTTAGTTTTAATTAAGAAGTTCAGTGTACCTCAGTTTAGAAATTAAACCAAAAATTAAAAAAAAAATACCCTATACCATGTAAGCCTACACTAATAGAACTATAGTATCTGCAACAAGTGAGCTGGTATCCCATTGTTTTATATTGATCATGATTTTTGTGTTCAGTTCTAATATCACATTTTTTAAGGGTCTTTGCCAAATCATACGTTTAGAAAAGGGAGAACAAAAAACAATGAAAATACATGTGAGGGTTATTAGAGGAATTCAAGATAATGAATACATAATGAACATAAGTACTAGTTGTGAAGTGCCATGAAGGAATGGCAGAAAGAATCCTGATAGTGAAATAACACTCCTTTTTATTACCGAAGACACTTTGCCCTACATACATTGTCAAAATCACAAGGAGCCTGTTTCAAACCCATTTTATGATATTCAGAGTACTGATTTCCACTACAGCATACTCTATTTTCAAATACTTTAGAATTGCTGTGTGGACAAAAAATTGGCCAAATATAACTGGCAGATGACAAACTGGAAAAAAGATATGGAAGATTCCCCTGAATAACACACAAATGCTTTCATCCAGCAATTCAACAGCTAACATTTTATTTTATGGATTTATTCATATAAGTCAGCAATGGAGGCAGATGATCCCAGCAAAATTATAAAAAATATACAATAATAATAATAACAAACTAAGGAAAACGGACACCAACAGTGTTACATCACCAGCATATACTTATACTGATGAGATAATATTCAGTAGCTAGAAAGCCTGAGTTTGAAGAATATGAAGCCCTTTGCAGAGAGAAAAGAAGATTCAGGCCAGACATAAAAGCTTTATCTTGGATGTCTAGAAAGAGTGACTGAAAGATGAGACAGCGGCTAAATAAAGTTGTTGAAAGAATGAATAAAATATGTAAGTCATGTCGAAGCAAAATAAAGTTTGTTCCCTTTAGTTCCAAAGGATCAAAAGGAAACCAGAAATAGAACATGCAGAAAAATAAATTTCAGGTGAATGGTAAGAAATTTTCCCAATCTTTAAAGCTGACCAAAAATGCTTTGGTTGTTCAAGAAATGAGTTTCTATCCCTGAATGTGTTTAGGCATAGGCTGAGTATGCTTATTATGAAACAAATATTATGGAGGTGCTTTAAAAATTGTTTGTTGGACAAGGAAACTTATTATTGTAGTATATTATTGTACCTTGGACAGTTGGCTCCATCACTAACCATTTATGCCATCTTGGGTAAGTCACATAATTTTTGGAACTCAAAATCTTCATCTCTAAAACTAGGGTTTTAAAATAAAGGAGGGAAAGAATTAACTAGATCATTTTTGTCCTTTTCTGCAATATACCTTTTTTGTCTTTTTTATTTTTTGGCCTTTTTTGTTTTTTATTTTTTTATTATACTTTAAGTTCTAGAGTATATGTGCACAATGTGCACATTTGTTAAGTGTGTATACATGTGCCATGTTGGTGTGCTGTACCCATTAACTTGTCATTTACATTAGGTATTTTTCCTGATGCAATCCCTCCCCGCTTCCCCAACCCCACAACAAGCCCTGGCATGTGATGTTCCCTACCCTGTGTCCAAGTGTTCTCTTTGTTCAATTCCCACCTATGAGTGAGAGCATGCATCATTTGATTTTCTGTCCTTGCGATAGTTTGCTCAGAATGATGGTTTCCAGTTTCATCCGTGTCCCTACAAAGGACATGAACTCATCCTTTCTTATGGCTGCATAATATTCCATGGTGTATATGTGCCGCATTTTCTTAATCCTGTCTGTCACTGATGGACATTTGGGTTGGTTCCAAGTGTTTGCTATTGTGAATAGTGCCGCAATAAACATACATGTGCATGTGTCTTTATACTAGCATGATTTATAATCCTTTGGGTATATACCCAGTAATGGGATGGCTGGGTCAAATGGTATTTCTAGTTCTAGATCCTTGAGGAATCACCACACTGTCTTCCACA
>NW_016811574.1:231014-245054 GCF_001698545.2 Rhinopithecus bieti | reverse complement strand
TTTTTTTTTTTTTTCTATTTAAGGTTCAAGGGTCTATGTGCAGGTTTGTTACACAGGTAAACTCGTGTCATGGGGTTTTGCTGTACAGATTATTTTGTCACCCAGGTACTAAGCCTAGTACCCAATAGTTACTTTCTCTGCTCCTCTCCCTCCTTCCACCCTCCACTAGCAAGTAGACCCCAGTATCTGTTGTTCCCTTCTTTGTGTCCATAAGTTCTCATCAGTTAGCTACCACTTATAAGTGAGAACATGCGGTATTTACTTTCCTGTTCCTGTGTTACTTTGCTAAGGATAATGGCCTCCAGCTCCATCCATGCTCCCGCAAAAGATGTAATCTCATTCCTTTTCATGGCTTCGTAATATTCCATGGTGTATATGTACCATATTTTCTTTATCCAGTCTATCATTGATGAGGATTTAAGTTGATTACACGTCTTTGCTATTGTGAATAGTGCTGCAGTGAACATTCGCATACATGTTTCTTTATAGTAGGATGACTTACATTCCTCTGGGTATATACCCAGTAATGGGGTTGCTGGGTCAAATGGCAGTTCTGTTTTGAGCTCTTTTAGGAATTGCCACACTGCTTTCCACAATGGTTGAACTTATCCAAAGTCAGAAGATTACTTTTCAAGCTTCTCCAGGTTTAACATACAGAAGGTGAGTGGTTGAGGAATAAGTGTTGCTCTGTTTCTAGACTCAGAGGTGGAGAGAGAGGAATTTTAATGGCCTTTGTCGATTTTAATTTTTTGTAATGTGTTTCATGAGATCAAGCTCCAATATCACAAAATACCAATACAAAATAACCTATTATACTAATATATTGACCTTGACATACTTTTATTATAGTGATTAACTCTCTAGTTATGTGGAATAGTGCGTAGGATTTAAAGTTAGAAGGCTAGGCTTTAAGTATGGGCCTATATTCTTAATTACTCCTTGCATGGAGGCAAGTCATTTACTCTATGCCTCAACTTATTCATCTCCAAATAGACAGTATCCCTTTATTTGTCTCATGAAGTTTGTATAAGACTTTTAAAGAAGTGTTTGTTTGACAGTACTTTTTAAACTGTAAAAGTTACACATAGCTATCATATGCACTCAGCCTTTTCCTAGAAAACTAAACATAAGAATTAAATAAAAATAATCAGTTAATTCTTACAACCTGTATGAGTATAAGCCCTTGGATATGTTAACCAGTTGAATAATTGGCTTGATTTTTGCTTTTTGACATCTGAATGTTTTTCTCAATAAATGATTTTAGCCAAGCAGTATGAATAATTGCATTTACATATCATTTCTTGTCACATGTTTTTTTCTTGACTATTAATAATATCAAAAACATTCTGTTAACTTTTCGTTATTTGGGACAAATCTTAATGAAAATGATAATTAAGTGGTCTTAATTATTTTAAAAAATCTTTTACAGGAATGTAAGTGGAGTGCCTGTTATCTCCATTGTTAAAGCAGAGACCAAACCTTATCAGTTATCATGTCAAAGCCCCAATATGGCATTTCTGTTACAGGGTAGTTTCTAAAGAAATGGCTGATAAAAGAAGTTACCAATGGTTATTCCTTATTAACAAAACTTTCTATATTTATTATTTAAATTCATAGTCACTGCAACCCTGAACATCACAAAATGACAAGGTTTAAATGTCTTGATGTATTACCTAACTAACACCTGTCATTAATCTATCATTGGAATTTTCCTTACAATCTTATCAACTGCTCATCCCATTTATTTCCAATCACTCGCTGTAGTGGGTAACTATTTACTTTTGAGACAGGTAATAATTCCCTTTTGTCGGTTTTCATTTATTCCCTTATTAGCCATACAAATTTGGTCAAAAAATTTAATCTCTATGAACTTATTTATTCCATTTTTTAAAATATGGAGTTAAAGCCAACTTGTGTGTTTATTAAAGCAATCAAATGAAACAACATTGCCTAAAATTATTTGAAAATGGATAGTTATTTAAAATGGAAGTTTCATCATTGTATCATATTTAGACAGTTTTGCTGAGTACATCATTCTAACTTTTCTACTACTGATCCATTAAAACACAATGTCACATCCAGTGTCAACCTTCCCTTCAATCTCCCAGGCATAGTGACATCTTTGTTTCATGTAACATTTTGTTAATGCTTTTGCTATGTTTGTGTTACCTTGTATTAAAACATATAATATTTTGTATCCAAAATAGACCCTGAAATCCTAAGTCTCAAAATTATCTTATTCATATTTATATCTCTAGCACTTAAAATGCTGCCTATCACTCAATGTGTATTTAATGGATAAATGAATGATTCAATGAGTAAATGGTATGAAGATTTTCTCCTCATAGCTCCTCCCCAGTAATCCTAATACAGCTTCTAGTTTCAGGCAATTTTGAACTTGAAGATTTTAAGATTTTGTAGTTTTTTTTTCAGCAATACTTTATCAGAAGTCCATTGAGTAATTTTAGTTCAATTTCTAATAAAATCGACAGGTCATGCAACACTAACCTCTCAGTAAATCTGCTGTGTAGATACCATAGTGTCATAGTCTGTTTAGGCTGCTATGACAAAATATCATACACTGTGTAGCTTACACAACAAACATTTATTTCTCATAGTTCTAGAGGTTGAGAAGTGCAAGATCAATGCTCTGGCAGATATGGTGTCTGGTGAGGGAGCTGTCTGATATTTCTAAGGGTAGTAATCCCATTCATGAGAGCTCTACCATTATGGCCTAATTATTTCCCAAAGGCTTCAACTCTAAATACCATCACATTGGGGATTAGGTTTCAACGTATGAATTCTGGGAGGACACAGACATTCAGTCTAGAGCATACAGTATTAAAAGAAATTATTATTTGGTTTTATTTATCTACCAGCAAATATTTACTTATTTATTATAAGCACTTTAAGGAAGCAGTAATGAAGGAATAAATACCCTGCTCTTCAAGAATTTATTTAGTATGAAGCAATTGTGAATGGGAGTTCACCCCTGATTTGGCTCTCTCTGTCACTCTGTAACCCAGGCTGGAGTGCAATGGTGCAATCTCAGCTCACTGCAACCTCCGCCTCCCAGTTTCAAGTGATTCTCCTGTCTCAGCCTCCCAGGTAGCCGGGATTATAGGCTCCTGCCACCACACCTGGCTAATTTTTGTATTTTGAGTAGAGACTGGGTTTCATCATGTTGGCCTAATTTTTGTATTTTGAGTAGAGATGGGATTTCACCACATTGACCAGGCAGGTCTTGAACTCCTGACCTTGTGATCTGCCCGTCTCGGCCTCCCAAAGTGCTAGTATTATAGGCATGAGCCTCTGCACCTGGCCTGCTATATACCTTTTTTTTTTTTTTAAGGTTATTGTTCATTGTTAAATTAGTGGTAGCACAACTTGTTAAATATCCTTAGTGCTTGTTATCTTAATATACATGGAGCTTAACTATCTGTGTTGGAAGAGACAATGATCCAACTTAATATGTTCACTCTAGAAGAAGTGTGATGGAAAACCATATAGTTGTCAGCTTAGCACAGCTGCGCAGTTTTAGGACCCTAAGGGAAGGGTGTTGTTTTCAGTGAAACTCAGTAACGGAGAAAAGATGCTTTAGGGCAGGCATAGAGCCAGAGGTAAGCTTGCCAAAGTTGGCATCTCTCACCCTCTCAGCATCACTGTTATACAAGGAGTCTGGGCTCTGCTGGTATTTCAGTGGTACTCCACACCTGTCTTTCTCTTGATGTGTTCCTCTTACCTACTTCAGTTTCCCATTACAGGTATGTTGTGTGAGAAAATGTTTTTGTAGTACCAGTGGGAGTACTTATTAATTGCTGTGACTGAAAGCAGAATTGACATCCTCTTGGTTGTAGTGGGAGAACATCGATCACAGACTTGGAAATGAGCCATCCTAAAGGCGGAGTGAACAAAGTAAGCAGCAAGATCTTGAGTCTTTAATTATCCAGTGCCCTTGGTGACTTGTGGCTCAGAGTGTGTAATTTTCTGTGGTTCAGAGCTGATGTATTGTGGTTGGGTTGGAAAAAAAAAAAAAAAAAAAGAGAGGAAAAAAAAAAATCAGCGGGAAACAGGGAAATGCCTCCATGATGCTGTAGTTCCCTTAAACGTAATTCTCTCGTTGTTTTATGGACTATAAAATCGTTGAATACTTCATTCTTTCACAGATTGCTCTTCAGATTTAAGTGTGCCATCATAACAAGGAAATATTAACAACAAAATGTCTTTTAATGTATCAGCTCACTGGGGGGTCTGCAACACTGTGCATACCTAATTGCAGACTGCTAAAAGAGAAGGAAGATGCAAAGAGCAGAGGGCAGCATGTTTTGGAACTTCCTCTGTTTTGGGGGTTTTTTTTTTTTTTTTTCTATTTAAGGTTCAAGGGTCTATGTGCAGGTTTGTTACACAGGTAAACTCGTGTCATGGGGTTTTGCTGTACAGATTATTTTGTCACCCAGGTACTAAGCCTAGTACCCAATAGTTACTTTCTCTGCTCCTCTCCCTCCTTCCACCCTCCACTAGCAAGTAGACCCCAGTATCTGTTGTTCCCTTCTTTGTGTCCATAAGTTCTCATCAGTTAGCTACCACTTATAAGTGAGAACATGCGGTATTTACTTTCCTGTTCCTGTGTTACTTTGCTAAGGATAATGGCCTCCAGCTCCATCCATGCTCCCGCAAAAGATGTAATCTCATTCCTTTTCATGGCTTCGTAATATTCCATGGTGTATATGTACCATATTTTCTTTATCCAGTCTATCATTGATGAGGATTTAAGTTGATTACACGTCTTTGCTATTGTGAATAGTGCTGCAGTGAACATTCGCATACATGTTTCTTTATAGTAGGATGACTTACATTCCTCTGGGTATATACCCAGTAATGGGGTTGCTGGGTCAAATGGCAGTTCTGTTTTGAGCTCTTTTAGGAATTGCCACACTGCTTTCCACAATGGTTGAACTTATCCAAAGTCAGAAGATTACTTTTCAAGCTTCTCCAGGTTTAACATACAGAAGGTGAGTGGTTGAGGAATAAGTGTTGCTCTGTTTCTAGACTCAGAGGTGGAGAGAGAGGAATTTTAATGGCCTTTGTCGATTTTAATTTTTTGTAATGTGTTTCATGAGATCAAGCTCCAATATCACAAAATACCAATACAAAATAACCTATTATACTAATATATTGACCTTGACATACTTTTATTATAGTGATTAACTCTCTAGTTATGTGGAATAGTGCGTAGGATTTAAAGTTAGAAGGCTAGGCTTTAAGTATGGGCCTATATTCTTAATTACTCCTTGCATGGAGGCAAGTCATTTACTCTATGCCTCAACTTATTCATCTCCAAATAGACAGTATCCCTTTATTTGTCTCATGAAGTTTGTATAAGACTTTTAAAGAAGTGTTTGTTTGACAGTACTTTTAAACTGTAAAAGTTACACATAGCTATCATATGCACTCAGCCTTTTCCTAGAAAACTAAACATAAGAATTAAATAAAATAATCAGTTAATTCTTACAACCTGTATGAGTATAAGCCCTTGGATATGTTAACCAGTTGAATAATTGGCTTGATTTTTGCTTTTTGACATCTGAATGTTTTTCTCAATAAATGATTTTAGCCAAGCAGTATGAATAATTGCATTTACATATCATTTCTTGTCACATGTTTTTTTCTTGACTATTAATAATATCAAAAACATTCTGTTAACTTTTCGTTATTTGGGACAAATCTTAATGAAAATGATAATTAAGTGGTCTTAATTATTTTTAAAAAATCTTTTACAGGAATGTAAGTGGAGTGCCTGTTATCTCCATTGTTAAAGCAGAGACCAAACCTTATCAGTTATCATGTCAAAGCCCCAATATGGCATTTCTGTTACAGGGTAGTTTCTAAAGAAATGGCTGATAAAAGAAGTTACCAATGGTTATTCCTTATTAACAAAACTTTCTATATTTATTATTTAAATTCATAGTCACTGCAACCCTGAACATCACAAAATGACAAGGTTTAAATGTCTTGATGTATTACCTAACTAACACCTGTCATTAATCTATCATTGGAATTTTCCTTACAATCTTATCAACTGCTCATCCCATTTATTTCCAATCACTCGCTGTAGTGGGTAACTATTTACTTTTTGAGACAGGTAATAATTCCCTTTTTGTCGGTTTTCATTTATTCCCTTATTAGCCATACAAATTTGGTCAAAAAATTTAATCTCTATGAACTTATTTATTCCATTTTTTAAAAATATGGAGTTAAAGCCAACTTGTGTGTTTATTAAAGCAATCAAATGAAACAACATTGCCTAAAATTATTTGAAAATGGATAGTTATTTAAAAATGGAAGTTTCATCATTGTATCATATTTAGACAGTTTTGCTGAGTACATCATTCTAACTTTTCTACTACTGATCCATTAAAACACAATGTCACATCCAGTGTCAACCTTCCCTTCAATCTCCCAGGCATAGTGACATCTTTGTTTCATGTAACATTTTGTTAATGCTTTTGCTATGTTTGTGTTACCTTGTATTAAAACATATAATATTTTTGTATCCAAAAATAGACCCTGAAATCCTAAGTCTCAAAAATTATCTTATTCATATTTATATCTCTAGCACTTAAAATGCTGCCTATCACTCAATGTGTATTTAATGGATAAATGAATGATTCAATGAGTAAATGGTATGAAGATTTTTCTCCTCATAGCTCCTCCCCAGTAATCCTAATACAGCTTCTAGTTTCAGGCAATTTTGAACTTGAAGATTTTTAAGATTTTGTAGTTTTTTTTTCAGCAATACTTTATCAGAAGTCCATTGAGTAATTTTTAGTTCAATTTCTAATAAAATCGACAGGTCATGCAACACTAACCTCTCAGTAAATCTGCTGTGTAGATACCATAGTGTCATAGTCTGTTTAGGCTGCTATGACAAAATATCATACACTGTGTAGCTTACACAACAAACATTTATTTCTCATAGTTCTAGAGGTTGAGAAGTGCAAGATCAATGCTCTGGCAGATATGGTGTCTGGTGAGGGAGCTGTCTGATATTTCTAAGGGTAGTAATCCCATTCATGAGAGCTCTACCATTATGGCCTAATTATTTCCCAAAGGCTTCAACTCTAAATACCATCACATTGGGGATTAGGTTTCAACGTATGAATTCTGGGAGGACACAGACATTCAGTCTAGAGCATACAGTATTAAAAGAAATTATTATTTGGTTTTATTTATCTACCAGCAAATATTTACTTATTTATTATAAGCACTTTAAGGAAGCAGTAATGAAGGAATAAATACCCTGCTCTTCAAGAATTTATTTAGTAAGAAATATAAGAAAAATACAGGAGATTCATCAGCAATTATGAATTTTCCTTCCTAGAGTTATAGTGTTATCTGTGTTTATCCATTCTCTTTCCTCTAACAATGACCCCCTTCACCTGGGCCTGATAGTGCATAGACCAATTTGAAAAGGGTTTGAAACGTTGTTCGTTTGTCACCTATATGCTACTAAAATTTGGGGGTTTTTTTTTCACGCATATTTAAATCCCTTAAATACTCATTACTTGACAATAGGAAGTATAGTGGAGAAAAAATGAGTAGACTGATGCCGGGAGTAAGTAAACCTTGAGCCCATGTCTCAAAATTATTTGTCATTCCATGTTACTGTTAGATGTTCACTTGAATTTACTATTTTATTGGCTTGGAATAGTTACGTGTTCCTGTCTGTTGCTTCAACTAAATGAAAATCTAGTTGTAGCCAGCTTCCATTTTATTAAGAGTGGGAAGGCAACGAAAACAAAAGTAAGAGGAAGTGATAGTGTGTGCAACAGAATTCCATCTCTTGTGGGGCTCATTTGCCTCTAGTCTCTCCCAGTTTTTCATCTTACTGGAACAACCTCAAAATTTCCTCTTGCTATTAGGACTAATAAAGCTTTCTCTTTAAAATGTGTAGGCCCTATATCTGTTAAAGTTGAGTTTACATTAAGAAGCTGTGGATACTGAAGCCCAAATATGGTGTACATATAATAATTGAAACTGGAGCTCTGATGATCATCATTTTAGAGCATAGTGACATATCCTTGTAAACTCATAATAACAGAAGCAGCAGCAGTAATTCTATAATTGGATGTCCACACAGATACTATAGATAGCAAAAATCTAGGTTATATTCATACTGCCATTCTCCTATAACATCCTGTACTTGGCCTAATATCACCATGGCACTGCATTATAATTCATTGCTTTCCTCTAATCCACTCCATAGACCTTAAGCTCTGTGAGAACAGACACCTGCTCTGTTTTTCTTCTTTCTTTTCTTTCTTTCTTTTGTTGTTGTTTTCTTGAGACAGAGTCTTGCTCTGTTGCCCAGGCTGGAGTGCAGTGGCAAGATCTTGGCTCACTGCAGCCTCGACCTCCCCAGGTTCAAGTGATTCTTGTGCCTCAGCCTCCTGAGTAGCTAGGATTACAGGTGCGTGCCACCACTCCCGGCTAATGTTTTGTATTGTTAGTAGAGATGGGGTTTTGCCATGTTGGCCAGGCTGGTCTCAAACTCCTGGCTTCAAGCAATCCACCCACCTCGGCCTCCTAAAGTGCTGGGACCACAGGTGTGAGCCAATGTGCCCGGCCCATCTGCTTTATTTTTTCGACTGGTTAAGAGATTAGCACACTGCCATCAAGAGGAGTATTATTTGAGAACCTAGGAGCTGCAGTGATACTAAGTTCATGGACAACTTGGGTCTGAAGCCAGCATCATTTGTAACAGGACTAAGGAGCCACTGGAGAGTGAAGTCAGGCTCATCCTGCCTCCACTCTAATGAGCAGGAATGCATGTGGCCTGAACTCAGATAACATATTTGTCTTTATATAGGTATCTGAAGAGACATTTGAGGAATTCAGTTGTATAGCATCCAGCATTGTGCCATATGACCACCCTGCAGGAATGATGTACATTTCCACTACCCAAGTCATTGTTTAGTCCCTGCCCAGCATACCTTTTTTGGACAGTGCCCAGCCTATACTGGCTGATCACTAATTATTTGCTGAATGCAATGAAGGAATGAATGAATGTGATATCTCTGGGCACTAAATCCCTGCATATTTTGGGGAATATTTTGTGATATGAAAGGAAATAAACAGTTCCTTTATGAGTGAGAATGCAGAAGATTCTCTCTGAATCTGAGTATTGGTTAAACATACTCATGTTACAGATGAATGAATGAAATGATCTTTCTATGGCAAACTATGACTTAACTGTAATCACAATGTTTAAGATTCAAAATGTATGCAGAAATAACATACCTAGAACAAGCTATAGCTCAATAAGTTCTAACCTTTATTTAAAATAGTTGCAGTGGATGGAATATGCTACCTTGGCTGATATGAAATTTCTTTATATGTTTAAATGTCATTCTTTCAGACTGTTTCACTCAGTAATATGCTATGAAGATCTAACCATGTTAATTCATGCAAAACTTATTCATTTTGCCACTCTATTGTACTTACACAAATGCACATAATCATATAAATGCAACACAAGTTATATTTTTTATTTAATTAGGAATGTGTGATTGAATTCATATTAGGAAAAATTCCCACAGGAACCAAATGACTAGAGTTTAATAAAGGAACTATTTCTCCAAAGTGTGAGAGGATTTCAGCAAACCCGCAAGTGGTAACGTAGTACCCCATAGCTGGCAACAGTGAAGAGCCCTACTCAGCCCTAGATCTGAAGGGAAAGAAAGCAGTTACACAAACTTTGAGAAGGTAGATAGAAGATAGAAGGAGGGGGCTGCCTGCCAAGAACTGTGGTCTTCATAGAGTGAAAATGCTGCCGAGTCAGAATGACCTTGCAGAGAGGCTGCTGACAAATACATAACTCAACCCCACCCTTCTAAGAAACCTCCCAGTTTCCGGCAGTGCCTTCCGCAGCTGAAAAAAATCAAGAGCTGGAAGTTAAGAGTCAGTCAATCGATGGTGTCCAAACTGATTCATCCATCTCTCAAAGTCCAGAATAAATGAAGAAGGATAGAGTGGATTTGGAAGCGAAAATGAGTTATTCAGTAGTTCAGCGATAGACAGGTAGATAGAGATAGAGATATATTTATAGATATATATAGATATATATGTGTGTGTGTGTGCATGTGTGTATGTAAATACATTGACATTTTCGGAGAAGGGGTGATGGAGGAAGAGAGAGAAGAGAGATCTGTGCTATGCTATGAACTTCCTTACGTTTGTCTCCTGGAGCTAAAGGATAAGGGTTTCTTCATTGTATAATACCTAGGAAGTGAATTGCTGTGTCATCATCATCTTCACTATCAAAATGCTTGGTAATGTCATATGGTTTTCCAAAGTATTTGTTTGAATGTGTACTTCAATCACCTGTGTATGACAATTCCTTTTGCAGTTTTAACTTTTATAGTACTCAATATCATTTGGTTTTCAGACTTTCCCTTATTCATAGTAAGTTTCAGCAACATTTTAAAATCTTAATATCTGTTGAGTTTTCTTCCTCAGGGAACTATTGTTTAAGGCTCTTTCATCTATTTTACTATTTTTTCTTATTTATCATCTACCTGCCATTAGATAGATAGGAAGGTCAATAGATACACATATAGATATTACTTTATCAGTCATACAAATTGGAAATAACTTCTTTATATTTTCATTCTCCTTACAGTGTCTTTTATTAATCAAATGTTCTTAATTTTCAGGTAGTTTTATGGCTATGGTTTTGATCCTTGTTTAAAACATTATTTTCTATGCAGAGTTCAAAGAGAACATGAATATTGTGCCACAGATATCAGGTCTTCTGCTTCATTTTTTTAGACTTTGTATTTGATTTAGATGATTTCTGTTGCTTTTTTTTTCCTAAAATCATTCATCTTTTTTTCAGCTATGCAGAGGGAGAGCTATGTGTTGTTAAGCCAATTAAACAAATTATGGTATTGTATATTTCTTTATTCCCTTTATTTTCTTGTTTTTAAAATAATTTAGACTTCTATGGTTTATAGAGTTCCTTTTTTTTCTTTTATTCCTGCTTCTCTTATTTTCTTCGTCAGTTTTTTTAGGGGTTTATCAATTTTATTGATCTTTTCAAATAACTAACTTGGCTTTGGTGAATTTCTACACTTATTCACACGTTACCCTCTGTTGGCAGTAGATCTTTTAGCCTACTTGCCCTCATTATTTTAAAGTCATCTATCTACTAGTTTGCTGTAATAGTGGTGGTTGTCTCTAATGCTCTTGCTCCCACTGAAAACTCTCTCTGTTATTCTATTCCGTGAGTGATTTTGTAGAAATCTGGAGTTATCTCTTCTTTAAATGTCTGGGATAGCCTTACTCTCTCTCTCTCTACGGCAGTCCTGGTCTAGTGTTTTTTACATGGAATAATTTTTCAAGTTTATTATCTCTTCTTTGTCATCTCAATTCTGTTGGTAAATTGCAAATTCCTTTAAATTTATCAGTAACAAGTAACATTTCAAATATTCAACATAAAATGTGTCAGCCTGTGTTCTTATAACCTTTTAAATCTCTGTTGTAATTTATGTTCCTCCTTTCCATTTCTATTTTTATTCTTTTTTTCCTTTACTGTGCTTGCCACAAATATATCAATTTTCTTAGCCTTATCAAAAAACTACTTTTGGCTCTGTTGATTGTTTCTATTTTATGTTTGTTTTACATTTCATTAATTTCTCCTCTTATTTTTCTCTAATACTTGCCAGCCGATTAGGCTATTTATTTCTTAACTTCTTATGTTAGATTTTTAGGTTATTAATATTTAGCTTGTCTTCTTTTTTGACATAGTTAAGGCTCTACGTTACTACAAACTGTTTTATAAGCATATCATAAGTTTGATATGTATTGTAGTTATTATATTTTTTATTTCTCATACTTTCTAATACCCAGCATTATTTTTATTTGATGGGTTGTTTGAAAGTGTAATCTTTAAATGTCCAAGGATATGGGTGTTTAAAGTTATTTTTATTTCTATTAATTTAGAATGTACATTCCTTGTGGTTAAAGATTACAATCTGCATTATGTCACTCCCGTGAAATTTGTTGAAACTCACTTTTATAACCTACCACATAATCAATTTCTTTAAATATTCCATGTCTTCTTGAAGACAAATGAGAATAACTTTTTGATTTAATATCCTATATATGTCTAGTAGATCAACCTTATTAATCTGCTATATTCTGACCTATGTTTATACTATTGATCTATTAGTTACTGACAAAAAGTGTACTGAAATCTTCCACTATCATGACATACTTGTGTATTTCCTCTTTTATGTCTGTAAATTTTTCCAATAGTTGTTTTGAGCCCATGTATTATATACAAAACCTATAGAATTTGTATGTCTTATTTGTCCATTGAAACTTCAATCATTATGACACAACCTTATGTTAAGTATTAGTTTTTTAGTTAAGTCTATTTTGTTACAAGCTCATCTTTTTGTTAGCATTTGACAGGTAAATATGATTCCACACTTTGATTTTCAAACTTCTGCATTCTAATGTTTTGACAGTGTCTTTTATGCACAACATATGGCTAGATGTAGTAAATTCAGGACTAAATGTCTTTTACTTTCAACTGAATAATTTTAGCCATATGTACTTATTGATTATCTGCTCACTTTTATTTATTATCTTTATTCTGTTTTCAATATATCCTGTTTTTGCTCATTATTTCCTTTCCTTTCTGTCTTTTTTAATTGAGGTTCTATTTTTGCCATCATTTATTTCCTTCTACTAGAGTGCAATTTACATTCTTTATATATAATATTTTAGTGTTTACCTTAGTTATTTTAAGCATCAAAGTCAAAATAGGTAAATTTCCTTTTTGTTGTGTTGATATCTTCTCCTATGTGACAAACTTATTTTTTAAGATAGTGAGAATGTAGTTCTCTTATTAGACTCTCTGGCTTACACAAGTCATCAACTTTTCTCCTGTCTCCTATTACTGATCAGGTGACAGGAAAGAAGCTCAGGGTCACCATATTTCTGATGTTACCATCAACCTGAAAAACTAATTCAACATTCATCTTCCAGTTTTACCACTTTCACTTTATTTTCAAGTTGGAATTTTTAAAAAATCTTACCAGCTTAGGGATGTATACAGTTATTTTTGTGTATTTCATTCACATTTGTGTTATAGTTGTTTAGGGTTGTTTATGGTATCTAATGGATCATATTACCAGAAACTCAATTCCCTCAGAAGAATTTTTTAAAACTCTGTAAGAATGGGATTATACACATTTAAAATCTCAAACATAATATTTTCAATTGATCACTAACTTTTATTTCAATTTTGAAATATTAACATTCATAAATTAAAATTACTCCAGGAACTATTATAAAATATTTGCTATGGGCTGGTCCAGGGCTTAGTGAAGTAATGCATTTCTGAATCCTTCAGGAAACAGAATATCCTGTGCAACTCTTCTTTGACCATGAATAGCCTTTCTGATTGTGGGGAGAGTCAGAAAAATGAAAGGCATATTTATGAAAGTTAGAACTCAGAAAGTAAATGTTGATGATCTAAGAAGTAAGCAGCACTGCAGGAACTACTGGAATTACCACAAGATAGTCTTCCTTGACACAACTGAAAATTAACTATGTGGACTGGGGACATTATAATAGTGTCTTCAGACTGACACTTGCTCTGAATTTAGGAAGGTTTTGTAGATCTGCCCAATCTTTTGTGATTAAGGTTACCACATTACTAATCCCCTTCTATTATTGAGCATGTAATAAGGATTTAGTGTAAACTTTTTGCTAGAATGATAGGAGGGTAACTTTTTGTTCTAGTTAGTATTAGATGATACAAAATATATCCCATCACCAACCCCTATTAATTAGAACGCCTATTTCACCCTACAAGATTTTAAGCTCAGTACATTACATTCTTTGAGAAATGGATTCTGTGTTGCAGAAAAAATTGTGGAGGTAAGATCTGCCAAAGTTCTGGACATAAATCCTAATGGATGGGTAGTTGGTTTGAAACCTAGCTGCTCCATGATTAATAAAACTGGT
>NW_016811574.1:217047-229977 GCF_001698545.2 Rhinopithecus bieti | reverse complement strand
TTTATTTATTTCTTTATTTCTTTATTTATTTATTTATTTATTTTTTGAGACGGAGTCTCGCTCTGTCACCCAGGCTGGAGTGCTGTGGCCGGATCTCAGCTCACTGCAAGCTCCGCCTCCCGGGTTCACGCCATTCTCCTGCCTCAGCCTCCCGAGTAGCTGGGACTACAGGCGCTGCCACCTCGCCCGGCTAGTTTTTTGTAGTTTTTAGTAGAGACGGGGTTTCACCATGTTAGCCAGGATGGTCTCGATCTCCTGACCTCGTGATCCGCCCATCTCGGCCTCCCAAAGTGCTGGGATTACAGGGTTGAGCCACCGCGCCCGGCCTCCATCTGATTTCTTGAATCCGTGAATTCAGGTACTTTTTCATGTGCTGTCAGGGTAATGAGTGGACTCCCTGTTAAATAACTTAGATGATCATATGACCTTTGGGTGAATACAACCCAGGGGCGCTCATAAACCTTGGCATTCTTAAAGGACAATGAGATGCAATAGCATACATTTTTGATAAATTAAACATCTAGACAAAAGAGATAAATCACCAGTAAAGCAGCCCATATCAGGACTTTTTATTTGTTGTTATTAATTTTTGTTTTTCCTGGAGTTAGAACATATTCAATCTAAACCTTTTATAATCTTATTTCCATATCACAAATTAGCCTTTAATACATGCTTATGAAGTGAATATATAAAATCCATTTTTACTAATTTCAAAGTTTGGTGCAAATAAAAAGGGTAAAATCAATGAGGATTATATTTAAAAGGTGAATATTGGTAGAGAAAGAAATTTCATTTGTAATCTGTGAGGATGTTGCAAGAAAGAATAACTGAAAATGAATGATACAACATTACTTGCTCATCGTTGACTCATTCAAATGCAAGTTTTGCCTCTTGATATTTGTGTTTGCTCTTACATATGCTTGATACATGTGTGCATGTATCAAGATAAATCTATATATATTAAGTGCCTCTGTTAATATATCTGAGTGGTTCAAACATTTTTATATTTTCTCTGATTCTACATGCTCTACTACCTATATTTTTAATATTTTGATTTGCAGATTTTTTTGTTTTCTTACTGATAGAAAAATTCCAGCCAGAAGGGAAATATATGTCTAGAAAACCCCAGGTCAAACATCATCTCCTTTATAAAACTATATCCATTTTCTTGGTCAGGTAATCAAGTTATTCTGCTGTAATCATAAATAATCATCTATTATGGTATGTATTCTTTTGTTTATGTTTTTCTTTTTGCTGGAGTTATAGATCAGGTTTTATTCCTGTTTGCCTTGCTGGGGAGAGAGGGACAGAGGCAGGGTAGATGGAGAGAAGGAGAAATCAAACACTGTCTTCCACTTTCTAAGTAGTTAATTCATGAATGGCAGCTTTGACTTAGTAATCCTATAAAGTGAAAGTTTGAATTGCCGTAAAACATACGACTGCCTCAGGAGGGGTCTCCAGTTTTGAAAATTATTTTCTGATTACATGATACCAGTGAAAGATAAACATCTATATGTATAAGACAAATTGAGCTACATATATATTCCTGAGAGTTGGAGAGAATATTAGCAAAAACAGCTCTGTGTGTGGACATGGGTTTTATCCTAGTAGCTCTGTCAAGTTAAGCAATTTAATACCTTTTACTTTAAAAAAGCTTTTCATAAAAATAAATACATTTTTTTCTCAAAGAAAATATGTTGAAAAGGAAAATAATCCACTAGATTTCTCGATTTAGTTTGAATAATTAGTTGTTTGGCCATAGGGGAAAATTTTAAGGGGATGGAGTAATTTTCTCTCTCTCTGGGGGGAAAAAATTACCAAAACAGCACCTTGTTCTGATTCCAGCTGCTTTTGGAAGGGGTGAAGTCCAGAAAAGGTATGTGTATTCTACCAACATGATCTATGGGGGTGAAAAGGCTCTATGATGGTCATAAATCTCACAGCCTCTGTGAAAAAGCCGAGAACAGGAGCGTGATGCCATCCACCTGACATATATAAATGATGCATTTTCCACCTAGAGCCACAGCTCATCTCCATAATCCACACAACTGCTGAGAAGACAAAGTGAGAAATGCAGTTTATCCAATGTCATAGCTAAAACAAAATAAGCTGCAGTTAATCATTTATCAACCTCCAAAAATAATAATCCTGGAAAGTAAATACCAGCAGTAGACTGCAGTGATCTAAGGAATTTTGTGGTAATTGTTGCACTTATAAATAAAACCATGAACAACAACCAATTTTGTCGTTTATATGAAAACATAGGTATTATATACTACTTTTATTTCACTAGAGTTTCATTGTCAGGAATGAAGTTTCACCTTATACGTGAAACTATTTAAAGAGTATTATAGTAAAAGAAGATTGATTTTTAGAACNTTATAACCAGAGTAAAAAATAAGTGCTTTAGAATTTCAATTAATTTGCTTATTCTGTAATGTTGATAGTTTATGATGGTATTCTAATACCATTTTTGGCCTGTGGAAATAAGAGACACATGTTAATAAATGGAAGAGTCTTTCATAATATTGTATTAGTCCCATTTTCACACTGCTATAAAGACAAACCCAAGACTGGGTAATTTCTAAAGGAAAGAGGTTTAATTGACTCACAGTTCCATGTGACTAGGGAGGCCTCAGGAAACTTACAATCATGGCAGAAGGTGAAGGGGAAGCAAAAACCTTCTTCACATGGTGGCAGGAGAGAGAGAAGAAAGTGAAGGAGGAAGAGTCCCTTATAAAGCCATCAGATCTTGTGAGAACTCACTCACTATCATGAGAACAGCATAGGGGAAACTGCCCCCATGTTCCAATCACCTCTCACCAGCTCCCTCCCTGGACACCTGGGGATTACAATTCAAGATGAGATTTGGGTGGGGACACAGAGCCAAACCATAACAAACACCCTGCCATTTCCTCCCTCCTTCCAATGTTTAATCCTCACTTTGGGTCTCTGAGACGGTGACCACTCAGGGAACCAGTGGGAGAACTGTAAATGGCAGCTCTCTGCTTTTCTTCAGGAGGACAGTTTTTTGTCAATAAATTATTTTCCCCACAATCCTGATACTCCTTTTCCCTTCTGTCATGCTGTTGTCCCAACCTAACTGTCCTCTTATGCCACACTATTGAGACAAGAAATGAAGCCTGAGAATGCAAACAAAGTTGCTGACCTCATTTTATTCACTCATTAAATATACATATTTAGATGAAATAGACTATACAAAATGACTTTCTAATTTACCAGCCCTCATAACTTTTAATTAGCCTTTCCATATTAAAAAAATACCATTGCTTCAGAGAACACAGATATTTATGATTTTCATCTTCTCATCCATATTTAACACAGGAATATACATTTGATATAATGGAAAATTAGTAATATATATAAATATACACGTATATAATGTGTAACATAGATATATATGCATATGGGTTCTTTTTATTCATAGTAGTGGTTATTAACAGAGAGCATATTCCAATTTCTTAGAACCTCTGATGGGAAATAACTCACATTTTGTCCAGTTAAGGTAAATGTTTTAGACTTTGTACATAGTGTTCATCCTCTTACATATGTTAATAGACTGCTGGGCACCTTCACATTTCATTACTTGTGGATGAAACCAGTTGGATAAACAATTGCGAAGATACAAAGCAAGTACAAATTTCATTTTGCTATTATCTAAAATCATTTTACACAGAAGAAAATGAACAGATATTTAAGTTACTTTAGGCATAATACATTGAGAAGACTTGGTTAAGCAAAATCAGTGATAGCAACTGATACAATCAGCTGTTTATCATCAAAGATATTACTTTTTTCTTGTAGAACTTTTGAAATCTGTTGTTAAATTGGTACTTTTGTGTAGATCTTTTCTGTAGGTTTTAAACTGCATCGAGGGTGAGGAACAGGACCTAAAATCTGCTTTTGTGTCCCTCAGGACTTCATATGTGGTATTGACCACTCACGCTTGCAGATTGATAAATTATTTAAAAGCACAGGTTTAGACCCAAGTCCATTCTGTCTTGTCACATCATAACAGCAATGGAATCAGGCCTTTTCTTATTAACATAATTGTGCTTCCTCACTCCTGCTGGCTCTGCAGGGCCACATGGATGTCCCCTCCATACTGCCATGCCAAACACTCCAACACATTCTCACCCCTACTGCAAGCCACCTGCCAGGGTCATATCCACCATTCCACATGTCTCCAAGAATCGTGCTTGCTCAGCCAAGCACCATGTCCCAACCATCAGAACTTGGGCTATTGGCTCTTCTAGCAGGATTATTTTGTATAAAGGTAGAAGCAGAATTTGAAAGTTGTGGCTACCCTTAAAACACAGACACTATAAAAGGTGAACCCTTGACTAAAGAGTAAAGTTGCTATGAAGAGGTTGCTGAAATACAGTCAACGAAAATAAACTCTTCAGGTAGATAAATCACACCGTAGAGAGAAAAAATCAGTCAAAACACTGATTTAGGTGGTCCACATACTAAAACAGATATTTGTATATAGCTGGGGTAATATGGTTTGAATGTGTGTCCCCTCCAAATCTCATGTTGAAATGTGATTCCCAGTGTTGGAGGTGGGACCTACTGGGAGGTGTTTGGGTCATGGGGTGGATACCTCATGAATGGCTTGGTGCCCTTCTCATGGTAATAGTGAGTTCTCCCTCTGAGTTCACAGGAGATCTGGTTGTTTAAAAGAGGATAGCACTTTATTCCTCCTCCTCATGTGACACACTGGCTCCTCTTCACCTTCTGCCATGATTGTAAGCTTCCTGAGACCTTCACCAGAAGCCAAGCATATGCTGGCACCATGTTTCTCGTATAGCCTGCAGAACTTTGGACCAAAATAAACCTTTTCTTTATAATTTACCCCATCTCAGGTATTCCTTTACCTGAATACCTGGTAAAGCAATGCAAATGGACATGAGGTTACATTACACTTTGCGAAATTAAGAATAAGAGGTCATTTTAAATAGCAACTTAATTTTAATTTAATTATAGATGGTTTTAATTATATTTCAAACATGCCTATAACAGAAGAATATATAACAAATATATGTGTTCACCACTATAGATTGAGCAGATGATGCCATCTTGCTATATAGGTTTTATATATTTAAAGAAAATAAGTATTTCTGATGATAAAAGTAATCGATGTTGATTATTAAAATTTAAGAAAAAATTATATCATTTTGATGTATATATGTGCTATACCTGTTGTACAGTTGGGATTCTATCAAAACATTGTTTTTTATATAAAATATTATTTTAAAATACGATTTTATCATCTGCTACCATTGATCTATTATTAAATAATTATGTTGTTTTAGTTTTACTATCATAAAGAATTCTAGGATGAACCTGGAAGCCATTATGTTAAGTGAAATAAGACTGGCACAGAAAGATAAATACGACATGATCTCCCTCATATGTGGAACTTAAAATAGTAGATCTCATAGAAATAGAGAATAGAAAGCTGGTTATCAGAGACTGGGGTGGTTGGTGGGAGTGGATTGGTGAGATATTGGTCAAAGGATACAAAGTTTCAGTTTGATAAGAATAAGTTGAGGAGATCTATTGTATAACATTGTGACTATAGTTAATAACAATGTATTGTATTATTAAAATGCTGATAGTAGATACTGTTTCATCACAAAATTATAACTATGTGAGGTAACGCATATGTTAATTAGCTAGATTTACTCATTTCATAATGTATATATACTTTAAAACATCATATTGTACACAATAAATGCATATAATTTTATCTGTTAATTTATAAAACATTACAAGAAAGCCAATAATCATAACTGATTCATTTCTTTTCCTTACTCCCTATATTCAACCCCTCAACAGCATTAATGAGCTATAACTCCAAATGTAAATGGAAACTGCATTCTTCCTTCTCTGACTTAAAATTTTAAAGATGCCCTCTAGACTAGAGCATTAATAGAGTTTGGTCTGTGGACTATCGGTACCCCTATCACCAAAGAGCCTGTTAAACATGGAAAATCTCAGGCCCTATCTCAATCATACTGAGTCAGAATCTGAACTTCAACCTGATTCATAAGAGAATCATATCAACAGCAGAGTTGGAGAAGAATCACTGATATGGTTTGGCTGTGTCCCCACCCAAATGTCATCTTGAATTGTAGCTCCCATAATTCCCACGTGTCATGGAAGGAACCCAGTGGAAGGTTATTAAATCATGGGGTGGGTCTTTCCCATGCTGTTTTCCTCATAGTGAATAAGTCTTACAAGATATGATGGTTTTATAAAGGGGAGTTCCCCTGCACAGACTCTCTTGCCTGCCACCATGTAAGATGTCCCTTTGCTCTTCCTTTGTCTTACACCATTATTGTGAGGCCTCCCTAGCCACNAGACTGCTGGGCACCTTCACATTTCATTACTTGTGGATGAAACCAGTTGGATAAACAATTGCGAAGATACAAAGCAAGTACAAATTTCATTTTTGCTATTATCTAAAATCATTTTACACAGAAGAAAATGAACAGATATTTAAGTTACTTTAGGCATAATACATTGAGAAGACTTGGTTAAGCAAAATCAG
Organism: Rhinopithecus bieti; assembly: GCF_001698545.2. Lineage (NCBI taxonomy): Eukaryota > Metazoa > Chordata > Mammalia > Primates > Cercopithecidae > Rhinopithecus > Rhinopithecus bieti. The sequence goes on along the minus strand of NW_016811574.1, from coordinate 223,400 downwards.
TGATAGCAACTGATACAATCAGCTGTTTATCATCAAAGATATTACTTTTTTCTTGTAGAACTTTTGAAATCTGTTGTTAAATTGGTACTTTTGTGTAGATCTTTTCTGTAGGTTTTAAACTGCATCGAGGGTGAGGAACAGGACCTAAAATCTGCTTTTGTGTCCCTCAGGACTTCATATGTGGTATTGACCACTCACGCTTGCAGATTGATAAATTATTTAAAAAGCACAGGTTTAGACCCAAGTCCATTCTGTCTTGTCACATCATAACAGCAATGGAATCAGGCCTTTTCTTATTAACATAATTGTGCTTCCTCACTCCTGCTGGCTCTGCAGGGCCACATGGATGTCCCCTCCATACTGCCATGCCAAACACTCCAACACATTCTCACCCCTACTGCAAGCCACCTGCCAGGGTCATATCCACCATTCCACATGTCTCCAAGAATCGTGCTTGCTCAGCCAAGCACCATGTCCCAACCATCAGAACTTGGGCTATTGGCTCTTCTAGCAGGATTATTTTGTATAAAGGTAGAAGCAGAATTTGAAAGTTGTGGCTACCCTTAAAAACACAGACACTATAAAAAGGTGAACCCTTGACTAAAGAGTAAAGTTGCTATGAAGAGGTTGCTGAAATACAGTCAACGAAAATAAACTCTTCAGGTAGATAAATCACACCGTAGAGAGAAAAAATCAGTCAAAACACTGATTTAGGTGGTCCACATACTAAAACAGATATTTGTATATAGCTGGGGTAATATGGTTTGAATGTGTGTCCCCTCCAAATCTCATGTTGAAATGTGATTCCCAGTGTTGGAGGTGGGACCTACTGGGAGGTGTTTGGGTCATGGGGGTGGATACCTCATGAATGGCTTGGTGCCCTTCTCATGGTAATAGTGAGTTCTCCCTCTGAGTTCACAGGAGATCTGGTTGTTTAAAAGAGGATAGCACTTTATTCCTCCTCCTCATGTGACACACTGGCTCCTCTTCACCTTCTGCCATGATTGTAAGCTTCCTGAGACCTTCACCAGAAGCCAAGCATATGCTGGCACCATGTTTCTCGTATAGCCTGCAGAACTTTGGACCAAAATAAACCTTTTTCTTTATAATTTACCCCATCTCAGGTATTCCTTTACCTGAATACCTGGTAAAGCAATGCAAATGGACATGAGGTTACATTACACTTTGCGAAATTAAGAATAAGAGGTCATTTTTAAATAGCAACTTAATTTTAATTTAATTATAGATGGTTTTTAATTATATTTCAAACATGCCTATAACAGAAGAATATATAACAAATATATGTGTTCACCACTATAGATTGAGCAGATGATGCCATCTTGCTATATAGGTTTTATATATTTAAAGAAAAATAAGTATTTCTGATGATAAAAGTAATCGATGTTGATTATTAAAATTTAAGAAAAAATTATATCATTTTGATGTATATATGTGCTATACCTGTTGTACAGTTGGGATTCTATCAAAAACATTGTTTTTTATATAAAAATATTATTTTAAAATACGATTTTTATCATCTGCTACCATTGATCTATTATTAAATAATTATGTTGTTTTTAGTTTTTACTATCATAAAGAATTCTAGGATGAACCTGGAAGCCATTATGTTAAGTGAAATAAGACTGGCACAGAAAGATAAATACGACATGATCTCCCTCATATGTGGAACTTAAAATAGTAGATCTCATAGAAATAGAGAATAGAAAGCTGGTTATCAGAGACTGGGGTGGTTGGTGGGAGTGGATTGGTGAGATATTGGTCAAAGGATACAAAGTTTCAGTTTGATAAGAATAAGTTGAGGAGATCTATTGTATAACATTGTGACTATAGTTAATAACAATGTATTGTATTATTAAAAATGCTGATAGTAGATACTGTTTCATCACAAAATTATAACTATGTGAGGTAACGCATATGTTAATTAGCTAGATTTACTCATTTCATAATGTATATATACTTTAAAACATCATATTGTACACAATAAATGCATATAATTTTATCTGTTAATTTATAAAAACATTACAAGAAAGCCAATAATCATAACTGATTCATTTCTTTTCCTTACTCCCTATATTCAACCCCTCAACAGCATTAATGAGCTATAACTCCAAATGTAAATGGAAACTGCATTCTTCCTTCTCTGACTTAAAATTTTAAAGATGCCCTCTAGACTAGAGCATTAATAGAGTTTGGTCTGTGGACTATCGGTACCCCTATCACCAAAGAGCCTGTTAAACATGGAAAATCTCAGGCCCTATCTCAATCATACTGAGTCAGAATCTGAACTTCAACCTGATTCATAAGAGAATCATATCAACAGCAGAGTTGGAGAAGAATCACTGATATGGTTTGGCTGTGTCCCCACCCAAATGTCATCTTGAATTGTAGCTCCCATAATTCCCACGTGTCATGGAAGGAACCCAGTGGAAGGTTATTAAATCATGGGGGTGGGTCTTTCCCATGCTGTTTTCCTCATAGTGAATAAGTCTTACAAGATATGATGGTTTTATAAAGGGGAGTTCCCCTGCACAGACTCTCTTGCCTGCCACCATGTAAGATGTCCCTTTGCTCTTCCTTTGTCTTACACCATTATTGTGAGGCCTCCCTAGCCACATGGAACTGTGAGTCCATTAAACCTCTTTCCTTTATAAATTACCCAGTCTCAGGTATGTCTTGATTAGCAGCATGAGAACAGACTAATATAATCACTGTGCTGAAAATCACCACCATCTCTAATTTCTTTAGCTTCCTAACTGGTCTCTCTACTACTTCTCCCATACTACACTCCATTCTCCTCTCTTCAACCAAAGTGATTCTGCTAATAAGTTTAATCAGTTTTCAGTATTTTCCTGCTGAAAATTCTCCAGTAATTTGCATTGGGCTTAGAACAAAAGCCATATTATTTTGCAAAGTTTAGAAATCTCCCTGCCTGTCTATCTCTTCATCTTCTACGTCTCTTCCTCCTCTTACTATGCTCTGACTAGTCTTACTCATACAGTTATGTTTTTTTCTGTTGCTCATTCCACTTTCATTTCCTACTTGTCCTTGCTGTTTCCTCTGCTTGGGAAAATATTATCTCCCCAGAGCCATGGTGGCTTCTTTATATTAGTTAGCTGGAATGTCACTGCCTTGGGGAGTTATTTTCTTCTTCTCACTGCCTACCATATTACCATGTTTTATTATTTTCATAGTTCTTATGTAATTAGCATTTCTCATTGCACTTTTAATTGTTTGCCTTCTCCTATAAAAAATAAGCTGCATAATACATGTTATGGAAGTAGGGCCCAGAACACTAATTTTTATGCAGATCATGCTTCATACATATTTGTTGAATAAATGAATGCTGTGGTAATCATTCTTATACACTAAACTTTGTGTACATCATTGAAGATTTCCTAAGCATAATTCACCTGAATTTTTTTTTCATGGAATCTCTTGATTTAGAATTTGAAAGCATATCACCAAATTGAATTCCAGATCATCTCCTATCAATTAGAGGGTAAACAAATGCACACACACACACACACACACACACACACACACACAATTTTATGTGACTATTTCCCAAGTTGATAGGGGAAATCAGAATCTGAAGTGTTTTTTGCTAACTACCGAAACTTGGACAACTTTGATAATACTCTGGTATTTATGTTTTTAGCTTTTGTTTTCTTTAATGGAATATCCATCTCCTTTTCCCATGTTCCTGTTGGAGTGCTTATCCTTTTCTAATTGATTTTTAAAGTTTTGGTGAATTTTTTAGGGGTTTGTACATTAAGGTCATGTCATCGGCAAACATAGCCAGTTTTAATTCTTCCAATCCAATTTGCTTTTCCTCCTTTGATTGCTCTGGCTAGGACTTCCAGTGCTATGTTGAACTGAAGTGGTGAGGGTAGGCAACCTTGTCTTTTTCTTGATCTTAGAGGAAAAGCTTCCCACCTTTTACTTTGAGTAAAGTAAGCTGTGGCCTTGCCATATATGGCCTTTATTATGTTAAGGTACATGCTTCTACATCTAATTTGTTGACAGTTTTTTTTTTTTTTTTAATCATGAAGGGAGGTTGAATTTTGACAAATGACTCTTCTGCATCTCTTTAGATGATTATATTATTTTATCCTTCGTTCTGTTAATGTTCTGTGTGTATCACATTGATTTACATATGCTGAGCCATTCTTGCATCCCTGAGATAAATTCCACTTGATTATGGAGTATGATTCTCTTAATGTACTACTGAATTCAGTTTACTAGTATTTTGTTGAGGATTTTTGCTTATATGTTCATCAGGGATATTAGCCTATAATTTTATTTTCTTATAGTGATCTTGTCTGAATTTGGTACCAGGGTAATGCTGGTGTCATAAAATTAGTTTGGAAGTGTTTCCTCCTCTTACAATTTTGGAAGATTTTAAGAAGGATTGATATTAATTCTTTAAGTGTTTGGTAGACTTCAGCTGTGAAGCCATGTGGTCCTGGGCTTTTTTCACTGGGAGATTTTATTTCTTACTGATTCAATCTCTTTACTTGTTATTGACATGTTCAGATTTTGTATATCTTCATAATTCAGTCTTAGTATGTTGTATGTTTCTAGGAATTTTTCCATTTCTTTTAGGTTACCCAATTCATTAGTGTATAATTGTTCATAGTAGTATTTTATGACACTTCTTGCTTCTGTATCAGTTTTATGTCTACTTTTAATTTATAATTTATTTTTGTCTTTTCTATTTTTTTGGTTAGTCTAGCTAAAGGTTTTACAATCTTGTTTTATCTCTTTTAAAAAAAACCTCAGTTTTGTTGACCTTTTCTACTGTTTCTTTAGTCTCTATTTCATTTATTTCTCCTCTGATCTTTATTTTCTTTCTTCTGCTGACTTTGGGCTTAGTTTTTTCCCTAGTTCCTTGAGGGTGAAGAGTTAGCTTGTTTATTTCTGATCTTTCTTTTATTTCTTAATGTAGGCACTTATCTTTATAAGCTTCTCTCAGAACTCTTCTGAATCTTATAGGATTTGGTGTGATGTGTTTCCATTTTTGTCTCATGGTATTTTTTATTTCTCTCTTGGTTTCTTTAATCCATTTGTTGTTCAGGAGTGTCTTGTGTATTTACACACCTGCATATTTTCCAATTTTCTTCCTGTTACTGATTTCTAGTTTTATATCATGTGGCTGCAAAAGATACTTGATATGATTTTAATTTTCTTGAATTTCTTAAGACTTGTTTGTGGCTCAATATGTGATTGATTGTGGACAATGTTGCATGTACTCTTGTAAAGAATATGTATTCTACAATATATAATTGGATGTAATGTTCTGTATATGCCTGTTAGATCCTTTTGGACTATGGTGTTCAAGTATACTGTGTCTTTATTTTCTCCCTGGATTATTTATACATTATTGAACGTGGGGTATTGATATCCCCTACTGTATTGCTGTCTATTTCTCTCTTCAATTCTGTTAATATTTATTTTATATATGTAAGTGTTCCAATATTGACTACATACATATTATATGCATAACGTAGAAGTGTATTAGTTCATTCTCACACTGCCATAAAGAACATACCCAAGACTGGGTAATTTATAAAGGAAAAAGGTTTAAGTGACTCACAGTTCCACATGGCTGGGGAGGCCTCATGAAATTTACAATCATGGCAGAAGGGGAAGCAGGCACCTTCTTCATAAGGCAGCAGGAGAGAGAGTGTGTGTGAAGGAGGAGCTGTCAAACACTTATAGAACCATCAGATCTCATGAAAACTCACTACTGGGAGAACAGCATGGGGGAACCACCTCCATGATCCAGTTACCTCCCATTAGGTCTCTCCCTCAACACATGGGGATTATGTGGATTATAGTTTGAGATGAGATTTGTGTGGGGACACAGACCCAAACCAAATCAAGAAGATATAATTCAATCCTCTTGAAGAATTGGCCGTCTTTCATAATATAATGATCTTCTTTGCTTCTTGTTAGAGTTGTTGACTTAACATCTATTTTGTCTGATACCAGTATAGCCATTCCTACTCTTTTTTTGGTTACTATTAATTCATGTGGAATATCTTTTTTCCATCCTTTCCTAGTCAGCATATGTGTGTCCTTAAAGGTGAAGCGAGTCTCTTATCGGTAGCACATAGCACCTTGTTTTTATTTTTTTATGTGTACAGTCACTATATTTCTTATTATTGAAAATGTAATCCATTTACATTTAAAGTAATTATTGATAGGTAAGAACTTACAATTTCCATTTTTAATCGTTTTCTGAATTTTGCTGTTTTATTCTTCTGTTTTGTGTACTGACTTCCTTTGTGGTTTGATTTTTTTTTTTTTTTTTTTTTTTTTTTTTTTTT
>NW_016811574.1:212319-216850 GCF_001698545.2 Rhinopithecus bieti | reverse complement strand
TTTGTGATGGTATGCCTCAATGTTTTTCTTTGTGGTTGCCATGAGGTTCAGGTAAAACATCTTATAATTATAACCATCTATTTTCAGGTGATTACAACTTAACTTCAAATGCATAACAGAACTCTACACTTTAACTTCTCCCCCCCAACATTTTATGTTATTGATATCACAATGTACATCTTTTATAGATTGTGTATCCATTAACAAATTATAATAGTTGTAGTTGTCTTCAATGCTTTTATCTTTTAATGTTTGCTCTAGATTTAAAAGTGACTTGTGCACCACCATTACACTAGTATTCGGAATTTGACTATATTCTTATCTTTATCGTTTTCACACATTCATATTTTCATATTGTTAGTTTGTGCCCTTTTGTTTCAACTTGATATCATTTAGTTTTCTATCTTTTTGTTTGTAGCTCACTAAACTCCTTTAAGGCCACTGATATGGTTTGGCTGTGTCCCCACCCAAATCTTGTCTTGAATTCCCACATGTTGTGGGAAGGATGCGGTGGGAGGTAATTGAATCATGGGGGCAGATCTTTCCCATAAGGTTCTCGTGATAATGAATAGGTCTCACGAGATCTGATGGCTTTATAAGGCACAGTTTCCCTACACAACTCTCTCTCTTTGCCTGCCACCATCCACGTAAGATGTGACTTGCTTCTTCTTACCATCCACCATGATCGTGAGGCCTCCCCAGCCACATGGAACTGTGAGTTCAATTAAACCTCTTTCTTTTAGAAATTGCCCAGTCTTGAGTATGTCTTTATCAGCAGCATGAAAACTGATTAATACAGTGACTATTTTGAATTCTTTGTCACACAGTTTGTAGGTCTCATTGTCTCTATACCTCTCCAACATGTTTCACTGGATCCTTCATATTTAGCCATATTCCTTTCATAATCTCCACTTCTAACTGATTGCTACCATAATTTGGTAAAAACTGCAAGTGGTTTGCAATCAGATATCCCTTGGTTCAAGTTTAGACTCAAACACTTTTTACTGAGAATCTTGGACTAATCATTTCACCCCATTTGAGCCTCAATTCTTTCACATATCAAATGCTGTCTGCTGAATATGCTCTGACTGTTAGTTCCTATGCATGTCTTACAGCCTCCTATTATAAGTGCCTATAACTCTCTGCCTGAGGGACTTTTTTTTGGCCTACAGAAACATGATTGGCCTGACTGTGGAGCACTCTGAAATTGCTGGTTAGTTGATGGGTCTGTAAGCAGTCCTGAGAAAATGATAGATATACATTGGAGGTTATAGACTTGGATTTCTTATCCCTTGGGTAGGGTAAACTATGAGGCATATTCAAAAACAGCTTTCAGAAATCCACACTAGGATTGATCTTCAATTACACACACTGGTGACCTGCTCATTAATATACCCTTTAGTGGTGTTTTTCCCTTCCCTGTTTGACTTCCCTGCTCTCCAGCTGGTAATCTATTAGGATCAACTCCAAAATCAACTATTTGTACTTGAATCTTTATTTCAACCTTTAATTCTGGAGGGATACAAGCTAAGACACCTGTAACTATGAATAATAAAAGTGACAATTACAACAAATAATTAATTGAACATTGAAAAATACATAAGTCATTCCAATAAGGCCTTTATAATAATCCTCATGAGCCAATTTAGAAGATATTATCCTCCCAATTTAACAGATAATATAATTGAATCATCATAGAGAGTAAGTAACTTGTCAAGTCTCACAGACTTCCATGTGATAAACTAGAATTCTGTTTCAGATCCTTGACCTATTCAGTCATTACACATTATTTTCAGCTGGCATAGTAGAAAAAAAAATCAAGAATCTAGGATGGTAGAATTAGCCAGAATAAGGCCTTGTAAACCTTTTAATGACTTCTTTTCATAAAATGGAAAGGAGAATTATTTAAGAACTTCTTTTGGGTTGGAGGCACTGAGATGAGGGTCATATTTATATTGCATTGCTAGAAGATCACACAAGGGAAGCAAGATCACACTAGTTAGAGGCTATTGTAATAATTTCAGGAATTGTTAACTTTACTAAGGAAATACCAGTAGGAATTATTATACTTAATGATGCAAGGCAAGTGACAATGAGGGGAGATGAGACCTCTGAACCTTTTAGGTTTCTGACTTAACTGACCAAGTACTAAGTACTACATTTGCTGATATGCAAGGCATAAGAAAAGAAACTAATTTAGAAGGGGATATAAGTATACTTAAGAAGTACAGGTAAACAGTCAATTATAATGTGGAGTAAAATGCATTAACATAGGGTAAATACGAGGGCACTGGAGATACATTCAGCATCTAACTCAGTCCCAGGACATGATTGGTGAACAGAGAGATATCTAAGCTCAGAAATGAAGAATGAAAAGGTACAATCTGTGTCCCTTAATATCCTATACGTATCTGTGCTACATTTTTAATATCCTATACGTATCTGTGCTACATTTTACATCCAAGTGATTCACCTTTTGGTAGCTGCTTCTCTCAATTTTTAATATATTGCATTCTACTGTAATTTATTATTTAAAGTTTAGGGGCATTCTGCTCCCCAGAAATCCCTAAACAGCATTAATAATATTTATTGTCAACATCCATCCCTCTCTCCCTCTACTTTTCCCTTCTCCACTGACATTTTAAATACGATTTCACATTTCACATGGAAGTTAAAATACTGGTCAGGCACTGACAAGTATAGGACAGAAGCCTCTCAAATGTTTTTAAGCACACTTCAAGTAGAAGTCACAGGGAGAAGAGCCTGCCAGTCTACTCCTTCTATTCTAAAATTATTCTTGGAGCTATTATTAATTCCACATTGGTAGAGATATGGAGTTTTCTCATTTATGAAGTGTCTGCCCACAATGCCCTGAAGACCTGGGTTTTCCTCCTCTGGAGGAAGTCTTAAATATCAGTGCAGAGACTCAGCATTCTTGAATGTGTTGAGTAAAATAATATACCTGGATATATGTTTGGGTCATGTCAACAACCCGTGTTTCCTATAGGATAAATTTCAACCATAAGCAACTCTGGAACTAACCACATTTCAAAATTCAAACCTAAAATTACATTATTAATCAATTCCTGGGCAATGTATAAGCTATACTAGTGATGTATACGGAATAACAGCTTCAGTACCTGTGGATATGTACCTTACATGGCAAAAAAGAATCTGAAGATGTGACTAGGAATCTGGAGATGAGGAGATTATTCTGGTTTATACTTGAACTAAATCTAACCACAAGCATATTTATAAGAGGAAAACAGGAGGATCAGAGTCATAAAGAGGAAGTATAAAGATAAAAGCAGAGGTCAGAAAGGAGAGAAGATTCTACACTACTAGAGTTGAAAATGGAGGAAGGGACCATGAGTCAGTAATTATAGTGGCCTCAAGTGGGTAGAAAAGACAATGGAAGGCCTGGCATGGTGGCTAATGCCTGTAATCCCAGCACTTTGGGAGGCCAAGATGGGTGGATCACCTGAGGTCAGGAGTTTGAGACCAGCCTGGCCAACATGGTGAAACCCTGTCTCTATAAAAATACAAAAATTAGCTGGGCATGATGGTGCACGCCTGTAATCCTAGCTACTCAGGAGGCTGAGGCAAGAGAATTGGCGAACCCAGGAAGCAGAGGTTGCAGTGAGCCAAGATCACACCACTGCACTCCAGCCTGGGCGACAAGAGTGAAACTCCATGTCAAAAAAAAAAGAAAAGAAAAGAAAAATAAATGGATTTTTCCCATAGTCTCCATAAGGAAAGCAGGCCTGTCAACACCTTGATTTTAACCCAGTGACCCCAATTTCAGACTTCCAACCTCCAGACCTATAAGATAATAAATCTGTGTTGTTTTGTGCCATTACTTTTTTGGCAATTTATTACAGCAACAGTAGGAAAATGATACACTTAGTAAAGAGCACTATCATTTATGGAAAAACTGTAGTTCAATCGTTTTGAAGAAAGTCATTTTACTTGCATTGAGATGTCCTGATTCTGGAATGCAGTCAACCAAATATTAATAACCATTAATTCACATAGTTTTTCATGGTTTCAATTTGTGTTCCAGATGAAGGAACTAAATCATGCCATAATAAAACTAAATAAAGGGTACAATAAAGTTACAAAAGTGTATCTTCCAGCCTTAGATTTATGTCCGTTCAGTAGGGTAGCCACATATGGCTATAGCCACTCAAATTTAAATAAATTAAAAATAAAATTAAAAGTTGAATTCCTCAATTACACTAAGCCATATTTCAGGGGCTCAGTAGCAATATGTCATTAATGGCTTCTGTATTAGAAATCACAGATTACAGAATATTTCCATTGCACTGCTTTTGAGAATCTCTCTCTGTTTCTTTCTTTCTTTCTGTCTCTCTCTCTCTCTCTCTTTCTCTCTCCCTTTCTCTCTCATTTTTAATTTGGCCACATAATAGCTCACAAGTCCTATCTTCCAGAAAGGACACTGAAATCTTAGAATTGACAACACATTTGTACTTCTTGTAATTTCATCTTTTTATTTAGAAAAAAAAAAAAA
>NW_016811574.1:202756-207981 GCF_001698545.2 Rhinopithecus bieti | reverse complement strand
TTTCATTTAATTGGTTTCTGCTCTAATTTTATTATTTACTTTCTTTTGCAAGTTATACAATGTTGTTTTTTAATTTTTATGGATACATAGTATGTGTATGAATTTATGGGATACATGAGATATTTTGATACAGGCATGCATGCGAAATAATCATATCATGAAAAATGCAATATCCATACCCTCGAGCATTTATCCTTTGTGTTACAAATAATCCAATTATACTCAAGTTATTTTAAAATGCATATTTAAATTATTGACTATAGGCACTACATTGTGCTATCAAATGCTAAGTATTATGCATTCTTTCTATTTTTTGTACCCATTAACCATCCCCATATCACCCTGCAACCCCCTAGTACTCTTCCCAGCCTCTGGCAACCATCCTTCTACTCTCTCTGTCCATGAGTTCAATTGTTTTGATTTTTAGATTCCACAGATTAGAACATGCTATGTTTGTCTTTCTATACTTGCCTGATTTCACATAACATAATGATCTCCAGTTTCATCCATGTTGTTGCAAATGACTGGATCTCATTATTTTGTATGGCTGAATAGTACTCCATTGTATGTATGTACTACATTTTCTTTATCCATTTATCTGCTAATGGACATTTAGATTGCTTCCAAATCTTAGCTATTGTAAACAGTGCTGCAACAAACATAGGAGTGCAGATATCTCTTTGATATACTGATTTCCTTTCTTTTATGTATATACCCAGCAGTGGGATTACTGGATCATGTGAACCCCAAATATCTGAGATGATCTCAGTTAATTTATGAAGTTTATTTTGCCAAGGTTGAGGACGTTTGCCCGTGACACAGCCTCAGGAGGTCCTGATGACATGTGCCCCAAGGTGGTCAGAGCACAATTTAGTTTTATACATTTTAAGGACATGATGATAAGGAGCTAGAGATAAATTATTTAGGCAGATAGTGATGGCTGTTGCCTTGGCAGAACAGCCCCTTCTAACAAAACGAAGCCCCCAAATCACTTCTCTTCTGACAAAAAGCAGACTGAAACATTGAGCTGCAAACATAGATAAGCAAGCTGGAAGCTTGTGCGGGCGAATGCCAGCAGCTGTGTCAATAGGAAAGGGATACCTGGGGGCCAGGCGCGTCCAACATGGCATCTCCATATTCCTTTTTTTTGTTACCACATATACAGTAAAGAAATGGGCAACATGGCACAGCTCAGGCAGAGGACCTACTTGCATACTAAAAGATTAGGGTGGGGGCAGCCAGAAATTTGTGCCCCATGCAAAAGGCACATCTAGTCCTAAACAGTTTTTCATGTCCTATGCAAATGGCACACCTGGTCAAACCAATTTTTTGTGCCGTATGTAAATCAAACACCACTTCCTCACCAGGTGTCTATAAATGTTTTGGAGATTTTCCCCAATGTTTTCTTATGGTAGTTTCATTGTTCGAGGTCTTAGATTTAAGTCTTTGTTTCATTTAGATTTGATTTTTGTATATGGCAAGAGATAGGGGTCTAGTTTCATTTTTCTGAATATGTATATCCAGTTTTCCCAGCACTATTTATTAAAGAGACTATCTTCCCCAGTGTATGTTCTTGGCACCTTTTGTCAAAAATGAATTCACTGTAGGCATGTAGATTTGTTTCTGGATTTTCTATTCTGTTTTATTGGTCTATGTTCTATTGACCTTCTTAATTGCTTATCTGGTATTTCAAAGATTTCATCTTGGTTTGGGTCCATTGCTGGAGAGTTAGTGTGATCTTTGTTTTGTCATATTACCAGTTATTTTTCTGGTTCCTTCTCATTTGGGTAGACTATTTCTTCTAATTATTCTTGAATTTATGTTTGATTTGATTGTGTTTCTTTTGTTTGTTTGCTTTTAAATTTATTTTTCCCCCTTAAGGATGAGACTTTAATGCTTATAGTTACTTATAGCCCAGTTTGGTTTTTGGTGCTTTCAGGGTGAAGACTCTGTAAGAGTTCTTTGGTTATAGAGTTCTTTGTATGATGGCTTTCTCATATACTGGTTGCAGTAGCAATGTGCTCAGTGTGTGACCAAGTTCATTGTCTCCTATGCAGTTGGAATGGTAGACATCTCTTAAAGCTTATCTCACATTTCTCCATGGCATTTACTTTTTTATTTATTTATTTTTCCCCAGTATTTTATTTACTTGTTTGATTGTTCAGACTTCAGGCCAGTAGGGGAGGTGTCCCTGGGTAGGAACCAGTTGTAACTAAAGCAAGTGAGTAAATGAAGTCCCAGGCTTAACAGAAGTGGTTGGAGGAGCTCTCAGTGAGTTGCACTGAGGTCTTATCAGGGGGAAGGGTTGGAGCCACCTCTGCTCCCCTGACAGGTGAGCAGGAAAGTTATCCATCTCTCAGACATGCTCTTATCCCAGTGCTCTGGCTATTCAGATCAGACAGGCACCTCTTTTCATCTGAAGGAATGTTGATGTTTCAAATAGAGAGGAATTGTGACTCTGTCTCTGTCTTGCAAGCGTGAACCTGTAGGGTGCTCCTCCTGTGAGGATGCAGTCACCTGATGTGTTCCAGAAAGGCTGTCTAAAGTGGCACCCACACCAAGCTCTCATAGGAGAAGGCCCAACTGTGACTATGGTGGTAGACAAGGGGGGAAAGACTTCCTCTTCTCCAAGACCTTTCATGTGCACCAGGGCTGTCTGACTGTTGGGACAGAGCCAAAGACTTTCCTCACGGAGCCCAGCACTTCAACTGTGCCTCTGCTGAAGTAAGCTTTCCAGCAGTGAAAAGATCTAGTGCTCAAGGTCTGTCATTTGGATTCTTTCGTCTCATGGTATGTTCCCTTGATGTACACTTCCACTTCCTCTGAGTCTAGCTGCCCAATGAAGTTGCCATACTCCAGAGTGGTGCTGGAAATGTCTGAAAGGGATCTGGCGATGTGACCTGTCCTCAAGTTTCCCGGCAGTGGGTAGCAGCACCAGTTCTAATAGGAGTGGCAGAGGAGCGATGTAGACTCTGTGAAATTCCTTGGTTATTGATAGCCTTAGCCTTAGCGTGTTGGCTTTCTTGACTGCTGGTTATAGTAGTAATGAACTGGTCATGTGGACAAACTCAGGACCTTCTGTTTAGCCAGAGTGGTGCAGGCAGTGGTGATAGCTGAGATCTCGAAGCCATTTTCTCCTTCTTCAGCACAGTGTTATACTACCAGGAGATATTGTAATGGACTGTGGTGGTTGGCCTCGCTGTGGTGGTAGTAGTAGCAGTGGGATATTTGCTTGCCTTATGTTTCAAGAGGGAGAGGTGTACTCTGGTTTCTCAGGCAATGGGCAGGGCCATGTAGCTCCCAAGAGATTGTGAATTCTGTCCTTTGTGTTAAGCTACCAGGGAGGTGGCAGGACAAAGCCAGGTGGGGCCTGGGTTGGGTGTGTTTGCACAGGAGTGGGTCTCAGGCCACTGGGTTGATGTTCCAGAGAGGAGCACTGCCACCTCTGCTGCACAGAAGAGTTTGTGCAGGGAGTAGGGAGTAGCAGGCAGTGGTAAGTTCCATAGTTCCCATGCACGTGGCAAGAAGGATCCACTCCCACAGTGTTCCACTGGCACCAGTGAGCTGAGCGCCAGTCAGCCTGTAATCAGAACTTGCCACTACCTGGAGTCATAAGCTTTCCCCTAGGAGATTGCAACCAAGGCTTTCAGGCCACGCCTCTCCCTATAGCTGCAAAGCCCTGTGCCCAGTTTCTGCACCCATGACTCCTGTACACGTGACCACTGCACTCACAGGCTGCTTTTCACTCTTCTCTGCCCCGGCCTTGGCCAAAGGAGCTCGTCCCCACCTGAGGTTATATTGTGAAACCCCATTGGGAGCTTCTTGCAACTTGCAACCACTGCCTGAACTTTTTGGCTGTCCTCTGCAGAGTCCCCTTTGAGGAACAGTAAGGAATGGCTGGCTGCCTTTGATCCATGGTGGGATCTGGGAGTACGTACAAGGGTCTTCCAGCCACTGCTCCTACTTTCATATTCTATGACCTCCCCCAAGTCAGTTCCTTCACTGGTTGGAGTTAGGGCCTTCCCCTTCAGGGTCCCTGGTGGGAGTGTGTATCCCCGAGGCAAAGTCTCTCCACGTGCATGGGAACTATGGGGCTTACCACTGGGGACTCTCAGCCCTTCGCCTGACTCACAGTGTAGACTGCAGCTTTCTGCCTTATTCAAAGCGTCCTTAGATTCCTTCGGTTTTTCTATTCAGTTACCATGTCGCTTCTTGAAAAAAAGTTTACAATGTGAAATTCTACACACTAGTTTGTCCTTCCAAGTGGGAGAGGTATACTAGCAATGCCTCTAATCCACCATTTTGGAAAAAACAAAAACAAGAAAAAACAACTTTGGTCCATTTTGTCATCAGATTATTTTGTGCTAATGAGTGGTCTGAGTTCCTTATATATTTTGGATATTAATCCCTTGTTAGTTATATAGTTGCAAATATTTTCTCCCATTTGCAGGTTATTTCTTCACTTTGTTGATTGTTTCCTTTGCTATGAAGAAGCTTTTTAACTTTATATAAGCCCACTTGCTTATATTTATGTTTGCTTTTGTTGCCTGTGCTTTTGTGGTCTTAGCCAAAAAAAACTTTGCTCAGACCAATGTCATAGAGCATTTTCTAGTGTTTTCTATTAGTAGTTTCATAGTTTCCAGCCTTACATTTAAGTCTTTAATCTATTTTGAATTGATGTTTTATATGCTGTAAGACAGGGAATGAGTTTCATTCTTCTGCATATAGGTATCCAGTTTTCCCAGCACCATTTATTAAAGAGAATGTCCTTTCTCTAATTTATGTTCTTGGCACATTTGTTGAAAATGAATTGGCTATAAGTGCATGGATTTATTTCTGTGTTCTTTATTTTATTCCATTGGTCTCTGTGTCTCTTTTTATGCCAATATCATGCTGTTTTGGTTACTATAGCTCTGTAGTACAATTTGAAGTCAGGTAATGTGAATTCTTCAGTTTTGTTCTTTTGACCTAAGATAGCTTTTAGGATTCTTTTTTTCTATTCCTGTGAAAAATGCCATTGGTATTTTGACAGAGATTGCATTGAGTCTGTTGTCCCGACCTGCAGGACAGTCGAACGGGCCCTGGAAGGGGGAGTGGGAATGGAGGAGACAAGAAAACACAAGAAATGGAGACAAGACAAATAGCCTGATCAAGTCTCGTTTATTGAGTGTAGGGTCATGCCTTATATAGGCTGGCAGGGGAAGAGGTTGGGCCAGGGCGGTGAC
>NW_016811574.1:189559-200178 GCF_001698545.2 Rhinopithecus bieti | reverse complement strand
CTCCTCCCTTTCAAAGCATTTTCTTTAGAAAACCTGTAAATTCTTTCTTTTTTCTTTGAGATATATGTATATCTTATTAAAAACCTATATAAACTTCTTTCTAGATTTACAACCCAGGAATATATTTCTTAGGAACTTAGATGCCGTGTCTTTGGAATATAATCATCAAAGATTTTCTGTTTTCTTTGGGAGAGTGGGCTCCTCACTTCAGCTTGAGTTTAGCTCAAAAACTACCTCCTATCATAAAGACATGAGAAGTTTATTTTTCCTTTGGGTAAAGCCAGTTAGCTAACATAGATAGTCACTCCAACTATCAAGTGATTTTGAGATGAACTGTGTGGGACAAACATTGCAGTCAAGTCCTCTTACTTGAGACTAGTTATTTTTTTCTCTTGAGAACGTTGTTAGAATGAGTTGTGTCTGCTTAACTATAGAAAAGGGTGAAATTTCTTTCTGTCTTTGCAATCTCCTTAACAGATTGCCTGAGAGGCACATGACATTTTGGTTTAATCCTTACTCAATAATAAAACTGCTTTCTTTCTCTTCTACTTTCGTTGGAGAGATTTTCTGAGTGGCAGGAAATTTTGTTTTAAATTATATTTCCCTAACAGGTTCTCCTTTTGGATTTGGGACTTAAGTTCATGAGGATTCATTATATGATTGTGATGCATAACTTACAAATACACACACACAGATATGTATTATTTGGATGATCACATAATATTTTAAAACATATTAAATAAAATATTTGAGCCTGTACAAAATAATCTTCAGAGCTGAAGTTAGATAGCCAGCTGGTAATTGTTTACAGCAAATATATAAAATTAAGTTTTAATAATCTTAATATGTAGATCTCATATAAATTAATGTTTTAAATATGCTGCTAGGCTGTCTAAGGTTAGGATATGACCTTAGCAAGGCAACTCCTTTGGTCTCTGACATTTCTTAGGGATGAAGGAAATGAGACGTGAACTGTCAACAGCCAACCCTCCTAGCCATGGGGTGAATGAGTGCTTCAGTTCTAAAGAGGGATCTGAGGGGCGCAGCTGTATCTTTTCCTGACAAGATAGAGAACTAACATGTCTCTGTCCTTCGAGCTCATTTCAAAATTTGCCACAGAAGCAAGAATTATAAGTCACGGAAACCAACATAAGAAAAGCCATGTGAATGGTTTTGTAAAACTGAAATTAAAGGTAAAAGAAAAAAGACAAGTAATGAAAATAGAAAGAATTAGCTAAAATTACCAGAGCAATCCAAATATAATAGTATTCAAATAAAAGTAAATGTTTTCCTAGCATTTCTAGACACAGAACACTAATATTGGATTTTAAAAAAACAATTCAAAATGTCTACCAAGATGTAACCAGAAATGTTGAAAATAAAAGGCATACACAAAGAATTCTAGATGCATATAATACCTAGGTGTGCAAGGTAAACCTCTGAAACTAACAAAATAAACTGTAGGAGAACATCTTTTGCTGGAAGAATTCAGAAGAACATCGTCAAGGTAATAAGATCCAGAATATCCAAGGAAATCCTGAATGTAAACAGGAAAATAGGTAAAGGATGGATAATTTGTATACAATTATCCATCTTTGATCACTGTTCATCTTTGATCACTCAACAAAATGCAAATTAAAAGAGATGCTATTCAACAATCATCAGTTTAATAATATTGGAAGTTGGCAATATAAAAGTTTGTGAGGATGAAGAGCAATGGGTCCCTGTTTGAAATCTGAACTGGTAAAGGCTTTCTGGAGAGTAATAGGACAACACTTAATACAATTAAGTATATATGTTTGTTTTCGGTGGTGAGTGGGTGGAGAACCTCCCTTCTGAAATGGGAAAATTGTTTTTTCAGTCTGGCATAATGTAGAGTCCTCTTTAGAACTCTCTTAGTAACTTGGGAAAATTACCCATTCTGTTTCAAGCTTTTTTGGAGGTATTTGTAGGAAAATGCAGCAAATTTATAGTGACTTAACCAAATAATGGTTATCTTCTCCTTTTCTGAAGACCTAACTGTGGGAAGAACACACAGGAACTGGAAAAGAGGAGAGAAAGAGACACCGTTATAACATTAAGATACACTAATTAACCCTGTTAGTAGACAGAATGACAGATTTGAATTTATTTACTTCTCATGTGTTTACTTGCATCATTAATATACCTGAGGAGTTACTACAGTAATGACAATAAATATATTTTTGGGACTAGATAAGTAATTGATATTTAATTTGACATGTACATGTATTTAGTATCTAGGTAATAGTAAATTTAAGCAGAGGAAATTTTAAAAATTCACACCATGGTTTATTATTGTTTCAATAGTCTTAATCAAAATGTGCATCAGTCTGCTTTCTGGAGAACTCTAAATAAAAATGCATTTAGATTTTTGTAATTTTCTAATGAACTTTAACTCACAAAAAGTCAGCAGATGTTTTCTACACCTTCAAGGATAAAAAATAGATTTCTCTTTTTAAAGAATCAGTTTTACAAGTAAAAAGTAAGCATATACCCCAGATTCCTCTGACTCATAACAAATCCTAAGTAATTAGTTGCTAGTATCTACTTAGTTTTTAAAGAATATGACAACATTAGTAACATGAGTTTACAGTCACTGAATACACACCTTAATTTCCTCTCAACAATATCGGATCCCCTTCTTATTTGTGAATAATGTAATTTTACAGATTTCAAATTATCTAGATAATAATGACAGTTCAAAACCATATAAGAGGCCAAGTTTCATTTGCCAAATGTGTAACTGTGTTTTCTACTTTGAACAACTTACATGACTCAGAGTTCAATAATCGTTAGTAAATTTCATCATATCACTTTTCAAAACATATCTTTAAAGTCATAATGAAATCTCAGGCTAAATAGATACATTTTCATTGCAATCTATTATTATGTAAACAATTATGGTAATATTTGAAATTGTTTAATAAATCCATTTATTTAATAATTCCCAAAGGTGTTTTGGAATGAGTCTTGTCCTTCAATTTGATAAAAAGAGATAATTGATTTATTTTAGATCTATGGGAAATTTAGCACCATTTTAAGACAATGATCTTATGAAATGAAATACAAATCATCCTGACTCATAATGGTTCAGCTTATAATTTTTTGACTTGAAGATGATGTGAAAGTGATGTGCACCCAGTAAAAACTAGACCTCAAAGTTTGATCTTTTACTGAACTAGGGATATACATCATGATACCCTTTTGCAGTGCTGGGCTGTGGGGGGGAGCCATGACTCCCAGTCAGCCATGTGATTATGGGTAAGCAACCCATACTCTACAGTGTAGTGCGTTGCCAGCATTTCTTGGATATTTTGTTTTGTGTTTAGCGTACCATCACATATATAAAACACCCATCTGTGTCTCCTGCTTATGGTGAGAAGAAGAGGAAAGTGATTACTCGAGATAAAACATAAGACAATTTCCCAGCATGAAGGCAGCAAGCCAGTAATGGCCTCTGCACATGAGTTATAACTTCCATAATCAATTATCATGACCGTCTTAAAGGATAAGAAGTGAATTAGTGATGCAATGAAACCATCGTCATCTGTTAAATTCACTGTCATTATGAAAAAACCAGTCAGGCCCCTTGAAATTACTTGCCATGTGATGGAAAACAAGATTCGGAACCACATACCTCTTAGCCTATTGATGACCAGGTAGGCAAGAAGTTTTTCAATACACTAAAAGTATGTGCCAATGATCCTACATATATGGAACTGTTTATAGCAAGTCGTGGGTGGTTCTAACTCTTCAAAAGGCAGCATAATTTTCATAAAGTGAAGGTCAGTGGTGAGGCACCAAGTGCCAATACTGAAGGTGTCAAAGCTTTTAAGAAAGAACTGCACAGGACAATTGTGGGTAAGAAATAATTACCAGAACAAATATTTAATGTTAATTAAATGAGCTTTTTCTGGAAGTATATACCAGAGTGTATATACAGATGTGTCTTGACTTACAATGGGGTTACCTCCTGATAAACACATCATAGATTGAAAACATCATAAGTCAAAAATCTATTTAATACACCTAACCTATCAAACACCATAGTTTAGCTTAGCCTACCTTAAACAGGTCCAGAACACTTCCAGTAGCCTGCAGTTAGGCAAAATCATCTAACACAAAGCCTACTTTATAATAAAGTGTTGAATATCTCTCCTGTAATTGTTTAAATACTGTACTGAATGTGAGAAGCAGAATGGTTATATGAGNAGGTCAGGGCAATATGGTGAAGACCAGCCTGGGCAATATGGCGAAACCCCTTCTCTACTAAAAATACAGAAAATTAGCCGGGCATGGTGGCGGGCGCCTGTAATCCCAGCTACTCGGGAGGCTGAGGCAAGAGAATCACTTGAACCCAAGAGGCGGAGGTTGCAGTGAGCCGAGGTCACCTGGGCAACAGAGCAAAACTTCATCTCAAAATAAAATAAAACAGGCCAGGCATGGTGGCTCACGTCTGTAATCCCAGCACTTTGGGAGGCAGAGGTGGGCGGATCACAAGGTCAGGAGATCAAGACCATCCTGGCTAACATGATGAAACCCTGTCTCTACTAAAAATACAAAAAATTAGCCGGGCGTGGTGGCAGGTGCCTGTAGTCCCAGCTACTCGGGGGGCTGAGGCAGGAGAACAGCATGAACCCGGGAGGCAGAGCTTGCAGTGAGCCGAGACTGCGCCACTGTACTCCAGCCTGGGCAACAGAAAAGACTCTATCTCAAAAAAATAAAAAAGTAAAAAAGCAAAAATTAATTAATCAATTAAATTAAATTAAACGTGGAAGGGGAAGACCCAGCAGGAGTAAGTTTTGGGAGTAAGAAGGATGAGGAAACAGAGCTTGGGTTTTAATCTGATTGACTTTGAGGTGACTATTAGATTTCCAGCTGAAGTTATTGGATAGGTAATTATGTGATTCTGACGCTTAAGGGAAAAGTCACTCTTAAAAGGGGATGCTTGAGTGGCATCAGGTGTAAATTATACCTTTACAAATTTTTATTATTGTTATTTATTGTTATTATTTTTTTGATGCTCTGTCACCCAGGGTGAAGTGCAGTGGTGTGATCTCAGCTCACTGCAACCTCCATCTCCTGGGTTCAAGTGATTCTCATGCCAAGAGTAGACGCAGGGTTTTGCCGTGTTGGCCAGGCTAGTCTCGAACTCTTGGCCTCAAGTGATCTGCCTGCCTCGACCTCCCAAAGTGCTGGGATTACAGGCATGAATCACCATGCCTGGCCAAAATCTTTTAATTATTTTATTTTATTTATTTATTTTTTTTACTTTTTAAAAAATATAGAGAGATAAGGTCTCGCTGTGTTGACCAGGCTGTTCTCAAACTCCTGGCCCCAAGCAGTCCTCCCATCTCAGCCTCCCAAAGTGCTGGGATTACAAGCATGAGCCACTGCATCTGGCC
This sequence comes from Rhinopithecus bieti, assembly GCF_001698545.2. Lineage (NCBI taxonomy): Eukaryota > Metazoa > Chordata > Mammalia > Primates > Cercopithecidae > Rhinopithecus > Rhinopithecus bieti. Next base: position 194,752 of record NW_016811574.1, on the reverse strand, counting down.
AGGTATATAGATGATACTTAAAGCTCTGGGGCTGAGGCCAGGTCAAAGCCCAGAGCATCCCAGTGCTTACACAAGTACTTCTCAACTGGGGGCAGTTGTGCTGCTGCTGCACCCCCAGGAGACACGTGGCAATCCCTGGAGACATTTTGTTTTAACTGGAAGGTCCTAGTGGGATGTAGTGGGTGGAGGCCAGGGATGCTCCTAAACACCTTAAAATGCACAGGATTCATCCTTTCTGTTGATTTTACATCTGAAGTGAAGTGGCATGATCTCGGCTCACTGCAACCTCCCCCTCCTGGGTTCAAGCGATCCTCTTGCCTCAGCCCCCCTAGTACCTGGGATTACAGGCACATGCTACCATGCCAGGCTAATCTTTGTATTTTTAGTAGAGACGGGGTTTCACCATGTTGGCCAGGCTGGTCTCGAACTCCTGACTTCGTAATCTGCCCTCCTTGGCCTCCCAAAGTACTGGGATTACAGGCATGAGCCACTGCGCCCAGCCCAGTTTTGATAAATTTTTTATTCCGGTGTTAAAAAACCTAAGCGTTTACTACAGTTAAGTTCTGGCACCCAAATTCAGCAGGTCTCATATTATAATTGCTATTTGCTTTTTAATGTCCTTAAGTGACTTGTGTCAATTTTGTTCAAAAAAATTGAAATCAAGTTTAAGGAATGAAAAATAAAATAATTTTATGCAGGTAGCTCTCTAATAAACCAAAGGATCAAGTAAATATTAAAAACTGACAAAGCAGAAAAAGAACTTGTATTAAGGAGATACTTCTATTTAGGTATCTGTGTTAAATTGGGATTGTGAAAAAAATTCCTCAAGGAAATTCTTAGGCAGAAAATGATGGCTTATTACCTAGGTTAGGGGAAACTGAAAAAGAGCAAGGCCAGGGTGCAGGTCAAAAGGAGAAGCTAGAGAAATTTATCTGAATATTATTTTTGATTCCCTTTATTGGTATCTGCAACTTTTCTCAGGGCCCTCATGAAACTCAGAACAAATCTTTAATTCCCAAACATTTTCTTCTTTCCAGCTTCCATGAAAATCTATATAGGCAGATATCAGATATATTGGAGATTTGGTTCCAGACCACACCATAAAGCAAATGTTGCAATAAAGTGAGTCACACAATGTTTTTTGTTTCTTTGCATATAAAATTTATGTTTATATTACATTCTGGTTTATTAAGCATGCAATAATTCATTTTATGTCTTAACAATGGACTTTATTGCTAAAAATGATGATCATCTGAGCCTTCAGTGAGTTGTAATCTTTATGTTGGTGGAGGGTCTTGCCTCGATGTTGATGGCTGCTGACTAATTAGGGTGGTGGTTGCTTAAGATTGGAGTGGCTGTGGCAATTTCTTAAAATAAGAAAACAACGAAGTTTGCTGCAGTGATTGAATCTTTCTTTTATGAATCTCTGTAATATGTGATGGTGTTTGATAGCATTTTACCCACAGTAGAATGTCTTTCTACTGTGGGTCAAGTCTCTCAAATCCTGCCACTGGTTTATCAACTAAGTTTCTGTGATATTCTGAATCCTTTGTTGTCATTTCAACTATGTTCATAGCATCTTCACTCGGAGTAGATTTTATCTCAAGAAACCACATACTTTTTTTTTTTTTTTTTTTTTTTTGAGATGGAGTCTCACTCTGTCACTAGGCTGGAGTGCAGTGGCACGATCTCAGCTCACCGCAACCTCTGCCTCCTGGGTTCCAGCAAGTCTCCTGCCTCAGCCTCCTGAGTAGCTGGGACTACAGGCACATGCCACCACGCCCAGCTAACTTTTGTATTTTCAGTAGAGATGGGGATTCACCATGTTGGCCAGGATGTTCTCGATCACCTGACCTCACCACTTTCCTTTTTTTATGCACAAGAAGTAACTCTTCATCCAGTTTTATGATGCAATTACAGCAATTCAGTCACATCTTCAGGCTCTACTTCTAATTCTAGTTCTCTTGCTATTTCCACCACATCTGCAGTTCCTCCACTGAAGTCTTGAACTACCTAAATTTATTCATGAAGGCTGGAATCAACTTATTCCAAATTCCTGTTAATGTTATTTCGACCTCTGCCTATAAATCAAGAATATTCTTAATGGCATCTAGAATGGTGAATACTTTCCAGAAGTTTTTCAGTTTACTTTGTTCAGATCCATCAGAGGAACCTTTGGCAGCTATAGCCGTATGAAATTTCTTAAATAATAAGACTTGAAAGTCACAATTACGTATTGATCCATCAGTTGCAAAATGGATGTTGTGTTAGCAGGTGTGAAAATAACATTAGTAGCCTTGTACATCTCCACCAGAGCTCTTTGGTGACCAAGTGCATTGTCAATTAACAATAACTTTTTGAAAATAATCTTTTTTTCTGAGCAGTAGGTCACAACAGTGGACTTAAAATATTCAGTAAACCATGCTGTGAATAGATGTTCTGTAACCTATGCTTTGTTCTATTTATAGAGCATAGAAAGAGTAAAATTAGCATATTCTTAAGGGCCCTAGCATTTTCAGAATGGTAAATAAGCATTGGCTTCAACTTAAAGTCATCTAGCTGCATTAGTCCCTACAAGCGAGTCTGCCTGTCTTTTGAAGCTTTGAAGCCAGGCGTTGACTTCTCTCTAGCTACAAATGTCCTAAATAGCATCTCCTTCTAATATAAGGCTGTTTAGTCTACATTGTAAATATATTGTTTAGTGTAGCCACCTCCATCAATGATTTAGCTAGATCTTCTGGATAACTTGTTGCAACTTCTGCATCAATGCTTACTGCTTTACCTTTCACTTTTATATTATAGAATGGCTTCTTTCCTTAAACCTCATGAACCAACCTCTGCTAGCTTCAAACTTTTCTTCTCCAGCTTCCTCACCTCTCCTAGCCTTCATAGAATTGAAGAGAATTAGGGCTTTGCTCTAAATTAGGCTTTTGCTTACAGGAATGTTGTGTCTTGTTTGATTTTCTATCCAAACCACTGAAACTTTCTCCATATCAGCAATAAGGTTGTTTTTCTTCCTTATCATTTGTGCATTCACTGAAGTAGCACTTTTAATTTCCTTAAGGAACTTTTCATTTTCATTCACAACTTGGTTGTTTGGCACAAGAGGCCTAGTTTTTGGCCTATTTTGGCTTTCAATATGCCTTCCTCATGAAACTTAACCATTTCTAGATTTTGATTTTGTGCAACACTTCATTTCACTTAGGCAATTGTAGGGTTATTAATTGTCCTCATGTTAATATTATTGTATGTCTAGGAATACAGTGGCCCGAGGATGGTAAGAGAGATAAGGGCACTGCTGGTTCATGGAGCATTAAGGACACACACAACATTTATTGATTGCTTACCATCTTATATGGGAGTGGTTCATGGAGCCCCAGAACAATTGCAATAGTAATATCAAAGATCATTGATCACAGATCACCATAACAGATAAAATAATAATGAACAATTTGGAAATATTTGGGAGAAATACCAAAGTGTGACCGAGAGAGATGAAGTGAGCACGTGCTATTGGAAAAATGGTGCTGATAGACTTGCTTGATGCAAGGTTGCCACAAACCTTCAATTTGTAAAAAACTCAGTGGCTGTGAAGAACAACTAAGTGAAGCATAATAAATCGAGCTATGTGTGTACATTCTTTATGCCATTGCTCAGATAATGTCAGACAGTGGATACTCTAGGCTGCTTAGACCACACAGGCCTTGTAATCCTTAGCTGTGTCTATTTAGGACCCCAAATCAGAAATTCCAGTTAAGTGACTTAAATTATATAGCTGTTTTGGACAACTTTGAAAATATCATGTTCTGAGTAATAATTCAGAAGTTTGATCCAGCAAAGCTTGTGGTTTATTTATCCCTTCATTCAATTAAAATGTATTGAAGGACTACTTTCCTCAGAAACTGAATATCATAATCAATGCATTATGGTGAGTGTTTATGCAAGATACATATTGTGGAATTATCATCAAAGATCTTGGCCCTACATGAAAAGTCTGAGAATAGATAGTATTTGCATATTTCTCAGTTCCTTCACATTCACCACAGTGCTATTTTAAAATCTAATTTCAGAGAAAATTGGATTCTCATTACTCAAGCTGTAAAGTGAATTAGGTCAGTGTGTTACTATTACTATTATTTGCAGAGACAAAATGCCTCATCATTGAAAGAGATCAGCCTTAGAGTCAGAAGGATGTGCATTTTAATCCTGATTATGCCACCTAATCAGCTGGAGGAACATAAAAGTTATTTACTTCTCAGAACCTATTTATTTCTAGAAATAAGGTCTGCTTTATAGCAACATTGTGATAATTAAACATAAATTTGCTTAATTCTTACATAAGGATTCAGTAAATTGTAGCTATCAATACTGTTATCTAATGTTATCATTGTTATTCCTATTATATCATTCTACGTTTAGTTATTGCAGCCTCAGGCTATTTGCTTATTCTGTGGTTGCCTTAGTCTCCAAATATGTAAAATGGGGATAATAACAATATGTATTAACTGGGTAATGTGGGAGTGAAATTAGTTAATATATGGAAATCACGTCATAGAAGTCTCTGTGCACTGCATGTACAATATAAATGCTAACTATTTTATTCATATTAGAGGAATTACATTTTATAAGCATCAGTGAGCAGATTGGGGAGGTATTTGAGAAGTATAAAACTCATATGCCACAAACATTGATTTGTTTTGTTTACACATTATGGATATCAGCAGCCAATTTTATGGTTTTTTATTCTTGCACCCATATAAAATGTCCTAAAAAATTAAATACGTGGAAACAGAGAGGAAAATAGTGGTTATTGGGAGCTGGGGAGTTCAGGGTGGGGTGAGGGTGATGGGAATATATAGGGAAGATATATGGGAAGATTTCTTTTTTAAAAATTTTACTTGGCCGGGCGCGGTGGCTCAAGCCTGTAATCCCAGCACTTTGGGAGGCCGAGACGGGTGGATCGCGAGGTCAGGAGATCGAGACCAACCTAGCTAACACGGCGAAACCCCGTCTCTACTAAAAAATACAAAAAACTAGCCGGGCGAGTTGGCGGGCGCCTGTAGTCCCAGCTACTTGGGAGGCTGAGGCAGGAGAATGGCGTAAACCCGGGAGGCGGAGCTTGCAGTGAGCTGAGATCCGGCCACTGCACTCCAGCCTGGGCAACAGAGCGAGACTCCGTCTCAAAACAAAAAA
>NW_016811574.1:181619-186298 GCF_001698545.2 Rhinopithecus bieti | reverse complement strand
AAAAAAAAAAAAACCCAGCTCCTGGATTTGTTGATTTTTTGGAAGTCTTTTCGTGTCTCTATCGCCTTCAATTCTTTTCTGATCTTAGTTTTTTTCTTGTCTCCTGTAGCTTTTGGATTAGTTTGCTCTTGCCTTTCTAGCTCTTTTAATTGTGATGTTAGGGTGTCAATTTTCGATCTTTCTGGCTTTCTGATGTGGGCATTTAGTGCTATAAATTTCGCTCTTAACACTGCTTTAGTTCTCCCCCAGAGATTCTGATACATTGTCTCTTTGTTCTCATTGGCTTCAAATAAATTCTTGATTTCTGTCTTAATTTCATTATTTTCCCAGGAGTCATTCAGGAGCAGCTTTCCATGTAATTTCCATGTAATTGTGTAGTTTTGAGTTAGTTTCTTAATCCTGAGTTCTAATTTGATTGCACTGTGGTCTGAGATACTGTTTGTTATGATTTCATTTCTTTTACATTTGGTGAAGAGCATTTTACTTCCAATTATATGGTCAATTTTAGAATAAGTGCCATGTGGCACTGAGAAGAATGTATATTCTGTTGAATAGGGGTGGAGAGTTTTGTAGATGTCTATTAGGTCCACTTGATCCAGAGCTGAGTACAAGTCCTGAATATCCTCGTTAATTTTCTGTCTCCTCGATCTGTCTAATATTGACAATGGAGTGTTAAAGTCTCCCACTATTATTGTGTGGGAGTGTAAGTCTCTTTGTAGGTCTCTAATAACTTGTTTTATGAATCTGGGTGCTCCTGTATTGGGTGCATATATATTTAGAATAGTTAGCTCTTCTTGTTGAATTGTTCCCTTTACAATTGTTCCCTACACAGTTACATTATGTAATGCCCATCTTTGTCTTTTGTGATTTTTGTTGGTTTAAAGTCTGTTTTATCAGAGACTAGGATTGCAATCCCTGCTTTTTGTTTTTTTTTTTTTTCTTTCCATTTGCTTGGGAAATTTTCCTCCATCCCTTTGTTTTGTGTGTCTTTGCACATAAGATGGGTCTCTTGAATACAGCACACCAGTATGTTTCTTTTAATTGCGGTATTTAACCCATTTACATTTAAGTTTAGTATTGTTATGTGTGAATTTAATCCTATCTTCATGATCTTATCTGGTTATTTTGCACACTAGTTGATGAAATTTGATCTTTATAATTGGTGTGGTTTTGTAGTGCCTGGTACCCATTTTTCCTTTCCGTATTTACTGCTTCTTTCAGGAGCTCTTGCAGGGCAGACCTGGTGGTAACAAAACCCCTTAGCATTTGCTTGCCTGGAAAGGATTTTATTTATCTTTTGCTTATGAAGCTTAGTTTGACTGGATATGAAATTCTAGGATGAAAATTCTTTTCTTTAAGAATGTTGAATATTGGCCTGCAATATCTTCTGGCTTGTAGAGTTTCTGCTGAGAGGTCCACTGTTAGTCTGATAGGCTTCCTTTTTTAGGTGACCTGGCCTTTCTCTCTGGCTGCCCTTAACATTTTCGCCTTCATTTCGACCTTAGAGAATCTAATAATTATGTTTCTTGGGGTTGATCTTCTCATGGAGTATCTTAGTGGTGGTCTCTGTATTTCCTGAATTTGCATGTTGGTCTGTCTTGCTAGGTTGGGGAAGTTCTCCTGAATAATATCCTGAAGTGTGTTTTCCAGCTTGCTTCCATTCTACCTGTCTCCTTCAGGTATTCCAATCAATCATAGTTTCGGTCTTTTAACGAAGTCCCATATTTCTTGGAGACTTTGTTCATGCCTTTTCATTCTTTTTTCTCTGGTCTTTTCTGCATGCCTTATTTCAGCAAGTTGGTCTTCAAACTCTGATATCTTCTTCCACTTGGTTGATTTAGCTATTGATACTTGTGTATGCTTCACAAAGTTCTTTTGGTGTGTTTTTCCCTTCCATCAGGTCATTTATGTTCCTCTCTAAACTGATTATTCTAATTAGCAGCTCTTCTAACCTTTTATCAGGGTTCTTAGCTTCTTTGCATTAGGTTAGAATATGTTCCTTTAGCTCACTGTAGTTTTTTATTACCCATCTTCTGAAGCCTACTTCTGTCAATTCGTCCATCTCATCCTCTGTCCAGTTCTGCACCCTTGCTGGAGAGATGTTGCAGTCACTTGGAGGAGAAGAGGCACTCTGGTCTTTTGGGTTTTCAGTGTTTTTTCATTGATTCTTTCTCATCTTCTTGAGTTTGTCTAGTTTCGATCTTTGAGGCTGCCAACCTTTGGATAGGGTTTTGTGGGGACCTTTTTGTTTTTGCTGATTCTGTTTTGCTTTCTGTTGGTTTTTTTTTTTCAATGGTCAGGTCCCTCTTCTGTAGGGCTGCTGCCATTTTTCTGGGGGTTCACTTCAAGCCCCGTTCATCTGGTTCACTCCCGTGCCTGGAGATGTCACTCAAGGAGGCTGGAGAACAGCACAGATGGGTGCCTGCTCCTTCTTCTGGGACCTCTGATCTCAAGGGGCACCAACCTGATGCCAGTGGGATTGCTCCTGTATAGGGTGTCTGACAACCCCTGTTGGAGAGTCTCACCCAGTTGGGTGGCATGGGAACAGGACCCATTTAACAAAGCACTTTTACTGTCTATTGGTGGAGAGGGTGTGCTTTGCTGGGGGAAAACCCATTTGTCTGGGCTGCCTGGATTTCTCAGAACTACCAGGAGGAAAGGCTAAGTCTGCTGGTCCACAGAGACTGTGGCCACCCCTCCCCCTAGGGTCTAAGGCCCAGGGAGATCTGGGTACTGTCCCTGAGCCTCTGGCTGAAGTTATTGGAGTTCCTGCAGGGAATTCCCACCCAGTGAGGAAGGATGTGCCAGGGTCAGGCCTGAAGAGGCACTCTGGCTGCAGTCTGCCACAGCAGGTGTGTTGGGCTGTGGGGGGCACGTCTTGGGACAAAGCCCTCCAGCCTCCCTGGCTCCAGCAGGGGAAAAGTGCGGCCAGGAGCTATAGAGATGAGTGCCACCCTTCCCTCGCCCAGGAAGCTTAGCTTATTAGGCAATTATCAGCGCCAGTGCTGGCTGCTGCCCCTCCCCTAAGGAGCTCAAAAGGCTTCGACAGCAGACAGCCTCAGCTGTGGTGCTGGTCACCCCTCCCCCCCACAGGAGCTCCCCGCCCCACCCCCGCAGGAGGTCAATAGGCTTAAGCAGATTCCAGCTGAGAGGCTGTTGAGAATCTGCGTGGCTCCCCGGTGGGTTGGGACGCTAGGCCCCAGTGGTATGGGTTTGCAAGTGGGATCTTCCAATCCCTGGGTTGCACAGTTCCGGGAAAAAGCACGGTTTCCCTGGCAGGGTAGCACACTCACTGTCCCCGTTCACTGGGGGGTGGGGGCTCCCCTGCCCCGTGTGGCTCTCAGGTAGGCCACCGCACCACACTGCTCTTCCTGCCTCTCCCTGGATCACGCCAGCCTCCTAGTCAGTTCCGATGAGAGAACCTCCACAGCTTGGTTGCTGGTAAGGATTCACAGGCTTATTACGGTTTTTTCCAGTGGGAGCCTCGGATCGCCGCTGTTTCTAGTCAGCTATCTTGACCCTACCCCCTGGGAAGATATTTATTATCCTGTGTTAGAATCTGAGAATCTATGGTTTAAAGTAATGAGTTATTTCACCTTTGGCATCTGGTATGTTTTTTGTTTATTTATTTATTTTTTTGAGACGGAAAGTCTCGCTCTGTCTCCTAGGCTGGAGTGCAGTGGTACCATCTTGGCTCACTGCAACCTCCGCCTCCCGGGTTCAGGCGATTCTCCTGCCTCAGCCTCCTGAGTAGCTGGGATTACAGGCGCCTGCCACCACGCCCGGCTAATTTTTGTATTTTTAGTAGAGACGCGGTTTCACCATGTTGGTCAGACTGGCCTCAAATTCCTGACCTCATGATCCACCCGCCTCCGCCTCCCAAAGTGCTGGGATTACAGGCGTGAGCCATCGCGCTTGGCCAGAATTTGTTTGTTAATATTCTTTATTATCTATTTTCATGTGAATAATTATATACTAAGTATATGTAAATCTTTAAGTCTCTTGAAGATGAAAATCTTATGGAGATGAGATTAAGCCAACTTGTTTGCAGTTGAGATTTAATTTCGGAGCTTAATCAGACTTTTTGTCCACTAGATCTACAATGGTTTCTTTTGAGTAGATAGGAAATTAAATATCTCACAACAATCAACATTGAAGGAGTATCGTACTTTTACAACGATAAAGGAAAGCTTTTACTAAATGAATAGTCCAAGAGTATGGGCAAATAGTCAATTTAAATTTCTCAAATTAACAGGAAATACTTGATTACTTTGTATAAAATCCAAACAGGATATGTGGAATGATAGAATATGTGTTTGATTCCTTTTAAGTTTCGTATAGGAAATTAATATCACTGTTGGTCATAAAGTTAAAAGAAGGTGACTTGCATCATTTTTGTATTGAAGAGTTGTCCAAATTGTTTTCATTATTTTTGGGGAAAGAATTTCAGGGCTTCCAAGTTTTTAAGTTACATATTTAAAAATAAACTTTTTTAAAAAAATTTTTATTTTAGATTAAAAGTGTATATGTTAAGGCTTGTTACATTCGTATATTGTGTGATGCTGAAGTTTGAGCTTATAATGATCCCGCCACCAAAGTAGCAACAAAGTGCTCAGTGGAGTTTTTCAATACTTGCCCGACTCCCTCGCTTTTTTTGGCGTCCTCAGTGTCTGTTGTTC